>NW_006793272.1:2034772-2044581 GCF_000442215.2 Lipotes vexillifer
AGGAATTCCCGAGTAAACTACATCTAGGGGAGGTTTGTCTACTTTAGAAGGCAAAGGAGATGAAGTGAACCCATGAATTTCTGAGATGGGGTCAATGACAATTAACTGTAATAAAGGTCTTCTAGTGGCTTAGTGCTAAGGTCACTTCTTGCCCTGAGGTTTGCCCTCTCCCATATAATTTTGTCTGAAGAACTATTTCAGAGCTGGGCCAGGTCTGCTTGGAAATATAGTGTTAGTGTAATATACCATGGTCAGGGGTTCTAAACCAAATTCTATCACTCATGATATCAGGCAAATCCTTTCTCTTTTCCTTAATGGAAATATGCGAAAGGCTAATATCTTCTCAACTGAAAAACGATATCTCACAGTTTTTGTTAGTGTTATAACCAATCATTGCAAACATTGCCCTACAACATCCATACCAAACACCAATCTACCAATGAGAAGAGTGAGAAAAATGGAAAGGAGAGTTTTTGTACATATTGTAAGAAAATGTGTCTCCTTGGAGGCCAGTTTTTGACTGAAAAAGATTTTCTTCAGTCAGGACGGACTCCAGGTGAAACAGATGTTTCATGCAGTTTTATTGTTGTTTTTTGTCATTGTTATTGTTAAACCAAGTTGATTTGGTTAACCATGGACTATATACCGATACTCCCTGTGATACAACTGTCTAAAATTTCTTTCTAAAACCCTCTTTTGTAAACAGCAAATGTAATTATGTTTAATTAGAAGAAATACAAGTTATCTCTAAAAATCTACCCTGCTGAAGCCAGTTATAAAAGTTGCTGTTTATAAGGGTATGACTTTGGCAAGTCATGGTTTGCATGTGGAAAAAAGGTAGTATTGATCAGAAAGGAGAGGGACATTAAATAGATTTTTCCTCAAAATAAAAAACGGGAGAAGAGTAAACTGAAAGAGTAGCCCTGGCAAGAACAATGCCTGATGGTGATCTGAGCCACACCAACCAGACTCTCCATCACTCTGCCTTCTTCCCCCCCCCATAAGAAGGAGAGAGACGAAAGGTGAACTGTACAGGGGATACATATGACAACAAGCTGTGTGATGGATGATTCCTTAAGCTGAAGTACTCTAGTTGGCAACTGTAAAACTCTAAAATGGTTTTTGAAACTCAACTGTTATAAGTTCCCAGCACTGAAGTTCCAAACAATCCTTCATGTGAATTAACATGAAGATAGAACTCAGAATAGGTTCTAAATTGAATCGATGGCTGGGGCAAATTTCAGGGTAGATTAAACTGGAACTAAGTATGGTGAAGAGTTGTCACAGTATTTGAGTTCCAAGGTCAGGTTTAGAGAGTTGGATAACCTTTTTAATATTACAATTTTCAAGCTTTAGATGAAAACAGAAATGCTACACTCACAATTTGTATTTACTCTCTAAATTTGAAGTGTAAAAATCAATTGAACTGGGAGACCTTCAAGATGTTGGAGGAGAAAGATGTGGAAATCACCTTCCTCCCCACAGATACATCAGAAATACATCTACATGTGGAACAACACCTACAGAACACCTACTGAACACTGGCAGAAGACCTCAGACTTCCCAAAAGGCAAGAAAGTCCCCACATACCTGGGTAGGGCAAAAGAAAAAAAAAAAACAGAGACAAAAGAATAGGGATGGGACCTGCACTTCTGGGAGGGAGCTGTGAAGGAGGAAAAGTTTCCACACACTAGGAAACCCCTTCAACTGGCACAGATGGGGGGTGGGTGGGGGGGAAGCCTTGGAGCCACAGAGGAGAGCAAAGCAACAACAGTGCAGAGGGCAAAGTGTAGAGATTCCTACACAGAGGATCGGTTCTGACCAGCACTCACCAGCCTGAGAGGCTTGTCAGCTCACTCACCAGGGCTGGTGGGGGCTGGGAGCTGAGGCTCGGGCTTCAGAGGTCAGACTCAAGGGAGAGGACTGGGGTTGGCTGCATGAAGACAGCCTGAGGGTGCTAGTGTGCCCCAGCTAGCTGGGAGGGAGTCTGGGAAAAAGTCTGGACCTGCTGAAGAGGCAAGAGACCATTGTTTCAGGGTGCACGAAGAGAAGGGATTCCTTCCCCTCATGCCCACACAAGGCAGAGCACTGCCTAAGCAAGCTCCAGAGACAGGCATGAGTCACAGCTATCATCTCAGACCCCAGAGACTGGCATGAAATGCTAATGCTGCCACCAAGAATCCTGTGTGCAAGCACAGGTCACCATCCACACACACATACCCCTCCCCAGGAGCCTGTGCAGCTCGTCACTGCCAGGGTCCTGTGATCTAGGGACAACATCCCCAGGCAAACCCATGGTGTACCTCAGGGTGTTGCAAAGTCATGTCAGCCTCTGCCACTGCAGGCTCACCCTGCATTCCAATTACGACTACCATACCCCTCCCGCCCAAGGGCCAGAGTGAGCAAGAGCATCCTAATCAGCTGCTGCTTTAATCCCTTAAATGTCTGGGTGGGGAACAGACACCTGAGGGCGACCTACAAGCAGAGGTGGGCCAAAACCAAAGCTGAGCCCTAGGAGCTGTGCAAACAAAGAAGAGAAAAGGAAATCTCTCCCAGCAGCCTCAGGAACAGCAGATTAAATCCCCACAATCAACTTGATATACCCTGCATCTGTGGAATACCTGAAGAGACAAAAAAATCATCCAAAAATTGAGGCGGTAGACTTTGGGAGCAACTGTAGACTTCGGGTTTGCTGTCTGTGACTGATTTGTTTCTGAGTTTTATGTTTATCTTATTATAGGTTTTAGCATTTGTTACCATTGGTGGATTTGTTTATTGGTTTGGTTGCTCTCTCCTTTTTTCTACTTTTTCGTCATTTTAATAATTTTCATTTTATTTATTTCTTATTTACTTTTAAAAAGTTTTTCTTTCTTTTTTTCCTCCCTTTTCTTCTGAGCTGTGTAGCCGATAGGGTCTTGGTGCTCCAGCCTGGTGTCGGGTCTGAGCCTCCAGGGTGGGAGAGCCAAGTTCAGGACATTGGACCACCAGAGACCTCCTGACCCCACATAATATCAATCAGCGAGAGCTCTCCCAGAGATCTCTGTCTCAGTGCTAAGACCTAGCTCCACCCAATGGCCAGCAAGCCCTAGTGCTGGACACCCCATGCCAAACAACTAGCAATACAGGAACACAACCCCACCCATTAGCAGAGAGGCTGCCTAAAATCATACTAAGTTCACAGACAGCCCAAAACACACCACCAGACACAGCCTACCCCCAAGAAAGACAAGCTCCAGCCCCACCCACCAGAACACACGCACCAGTCCCCTCCACCAGGAAGCCTAAACAAGCCACTGAACCAAACTCACCCACTGGGGGCAGACACCAAAAACAAAGGCCACTATGAACCTGCAGGCTGCGAAAAGGAGACCCCAAACACAGTAAGTTAAACAATGTTAGAAGACAGAGAAATATGCGGCAGATGAAGGAGCAAAGTAAAAACCCACCAGAGCAAACAAGTTAGGAGGAAATAGGCAGTCTACCTGAAAAGTAATTCAGAATAATGAGAGTAACCATGATCCAAAATCGTGGAAATAGAATGGAGAAAATACAAGAAACGTTTAAAAAGCACCTAGCAGAACTAAAGAGCAAACAAACAATGATGAACAACACAATAAGTGAAACTAAAAATTCTCTAGAAGGAATCAACAGCAGAATAACTGAGGCAGAAGAAGGGATAGGTGACCTGGAAGATAAAATAGTGGAAATAATTACTGCAGAGGAGAATAAAGAAAAAAGAATGAAAAGAATTGAGGACAGTCTCAGAGACCTCTGGGACAACATTAAATGCACCAACATTCAAATTATAGGGGTCCCAGAAGAAGAAAAGAAAAAGAAAGGCTCGGAGAACGTATTTGAAGAGACTGTAGTCAAAAACTTCCCTAACATGGGAAAGGAAATAGTCAATCAAGTCCAGGAAGCACAGAGAGTCCCATACAGGATAAATCCAAGGAGAAACACACGAAGACACATATTAATCAAACTATCAAAAATTAAAGACAGAGAAAAAATATTAAAAGCAGCAAGGGAAAAGCAACAAATAACATACAAGGGAATCCCCATAAGGTTAACAGCTGATCTTTCAGCAGAAACTCTGCAAGCCAGAAGTGAGTGGCAGGACATATTTAAAGTGATGAAAGGGAAAAACCTACAACCCAGGTTACTCTGCCCAGCAAGGATCTCATTCAGATTTGACAGAGAAAATCAAACCCTTACAGACGAGCAAAACTTAAGATAACTCAGCACCACCAAACCAGCTCTACAGCAAATGCTAAAGGAACTTCTCTAGGCAGGAAACACAAGAGAAGGAAAAGACCTACAAAAGCAAACCGAAAACAATGAGGAAAATGGTAAGAGGAACATACATATCTATAATTATCTTAAATGTAAATGGGTTAAATGCTCCAACTGAAAGAAACAGACTGGCAAAATGGATACAGAAACAAGACCCGTATATATGCTGTCTACAAGAGACCCACTTCAGACCTAGGGACACATGCAGACGGAAAGTGAGGGGATGGAAAAAGATATTCCATGCAAATGGAAATCAAAGGAAAGCTGGAGTAGCAATTCTCATATCAGGCAAAATAGACTTTAAAGTAAAGACTATTACAGAAGACAAAGAAGGACACAGTCATCAAGGGACCAATCCAAGAAGAAGATGTAACAGTTGTAAATATTTATGCACCCACCATAGGAGCACCTCAGTACATAAGGAGAATGGTAACAGCCATGAAAGGGGAAATTGACAGTAACACAGTAACAGTACGGAACTTTAAGACCCGACTTTCACCAATGAACAGATCATGCAAAATGAAAATAAATAAGTAAACACAAGCTTTAAATGACACATTAGACAAGATGGACTTACCTGATATTTTAGGACTCCATTCAAAGACAACAGAATACCCTTTGCTCTCAAGCACTCATGGAACATTCTCCAGGAAAGATCATATCTTAGGTCACAAATCAAACCTTGGTAAATTTAAGAAAATTGAAATCATATCAAGTATCTTTTCCAGCCACAGTGCTATGAAAGTAGACACCAATTACAGGAAAAAAAACTTAAAAATACAAACACATGGAAGCTAAACAAAATGCTACAAAATAACCAAGAGATCACTGAAGGGATCAAAATGGAAATCAAAAAATACCTAAAAGAAATGACAATGAAAACACAACGACCCAAAACCTATGGGATGCAGCAAAAGCAGTTCTAAGGGGGAAGTTTGTAGCAATAAAATCCTACCTCAAGAAACAAGAAACCTCTCAAATAAACAACCTAACCTTACACCTAAAGCAATTAGAGAAAGAAGAACAGAAAACCCCCGGAGTTAGCAGGAGGAAAGAAATCAGAAAGATCAGATCAGAAAGAAATGAAAAAGAAATGAAGGAAACAATAGCAAAGATCAATAAAACTAAAAGCTTTGTCTTTGAGAAGATAAACAAAATTGATAAAACATTAGCTAGACTCATGAAGAAAACAAGGGAGAAAACTCAAATAAACAGAATTAGAAATGAAAAAGGAGAAGTAATAACTGACACTGCAGAAATAGAAAGGATCATAAGAGATTGCTACAGGCAACTCTGTGCCAATAAAATGGACAACCTGGAAGAAATGGACAAATTCTTAGAAAAGCACATCCTTCCGAGACTGAACCAGGAAGAAATAGAAAATGTAAGCAGACCCATCACAAGCACTGAAATTGAGACTGATTTTAAAAACTTCCAACAAACAAAAGCCCAGGACCAGATGGCTTCACAGGCGAATTGTATCAAACATTTAGAGAAGAGCTAACAACTATCCTTCTCAGACTCTTCCAAAATACGGCAGAGGGAGGAACACTCCCAAACTCATTCCACAAGGCCGCCATCACCCTGATACCAAAACCAGACAAAGATGTCACAAAGAAAGAAAACTACAGGCCAATATCACTGATGACCATAGATGCAAAAATCCTCAACAAAATCCTAGCAAACAGAATACACGAGCACATTAAAAGGATCAGATGCCATGATCAAGTGGGGTTTATCTCAGGAATGCAAGGATTCTTCAAGATACTCAAATCAATGTGATACACCATATTAACAAACTGAAGAATCAAAACCACATGATCATCTCAATAGATGCAGAAAAAGCTTTTGACAAAATTCAGCACCCATTTATGATAACAACTCCCCAGAAAGTAGGCATAGAGGGAAGCTACCTCAACATAATAAGGGCCATATATGAGACCTCCACAGCCAACATCATTCTCAATGGTGAAAAACTAAAACCATTTCCTCTAAGATCAGGAACAAGACAAGGATGTACATTCTCACCACTATTATTCAACATAGTTTCGGAAGGTTTAGCCACAGCAATCAGAGAAGAAAAGGAAATTAAGGGAATCCAAATCAGAGAAGAAGAAATAAAACTGTCACTGTTTGCAGATGACATGGTGCTGTACATAGAGAATCCTAAAGATGCTACCAGAAAACGACTAGAGCTAATCAATGAATTTGGTAAAGTAGCAGGATTCAAAATTAATGCACAGAAATCTCTTGCATTCCTATACACTAATGATGAAAAATCTGAACGAGAAATTCAGTAAACACTCCCATTTACCCCTGCAACAAAAAGAATAAAATACCTAGGAATAAACCTACCTAAGGAGACAAAAGACCTGTATGCAGAAAACTATAAGACACTGATGAAAGAAATAAAGACGATACAAACAGATGGAGGGATATACCATGTTCTTGGATTGGAGGAATCAACATTGTGAAAATGACTACACTACCCAAAGTAATCTGCAGATTCAGTGCAATCCCTATCAAACTACCAATGGGAATTTTCACAGAACTAGAACAAAAAATTTCACAATTTGTATGGGAACACCAAAGACCCCGAATAAGCAAAGCAATCTTGAAAAAGAAAAAATGGAGCTGGAGGAATCAGGATCCCTGACTTCAGACTATACTACAAAGCTACAGTAATCAACACAGTATGGTACTGGCACAAAAATAGAAATATAGATCAATGAAACAGCATAGAAAGACCAGAGTTAAACACATGCACATATGGTCAGCTTGTCTTTGATAAAGGAGGCAAGAATATACAATGGAGACAAGACAGCCTCTTCAATAAGTGGTCCTGGGAAAACTGGACAGCTACATGTAAAAGAATGAAATTAGAACATTCCCTAACACCATACTGAAAAATAAACTAAAAATGGGTCGAAGACCTAAATGTAAGGCCAGACACTATAAAATTCTTAGAGGAAAACGTAGGCAGAACACTCTTTGACATACATCACAGCAAGATCTTTTCAGACCCGCCTCCTAGAGAAATGGAAATAAAAACTAAAATAAACAAATGGGATGTAATGAAACTTCAAAGCTTTTACACAGCAAAGGAAACCATAAACAAGATGGAAGGACAACCCTCAGAATGGGAGAAAATCTGTGCAAACAAAGCACCTTACAAGGGATTAATCTCCAAAATATGCAAGCAGCTCATGCAGCTCAATATCAAAACAACAGCCCAATCCAAAAATGGGCAGAAGACCTAAATAGACATTTCTCTAAAGAATATATACAGGTTGCCAATAAACACATGGAAGGATGCTCAACATCACTAATCATTAGAGAAATGCAAATCAAAAGTACAATGAGGTATCACCTCACACCAGCCAGAATGGCCATCATCAAAAAATCTACAAACAATAAATGCTGGAGAGGGTGTTGAGAAAAGGGAACCCTCTTGCACTGTTGGTGGGAATGTAAGTTGATACAGCCACTATGGAGAACTGCATGGAGGTTCCTTACAAAACTAAAAGTAGAGTTACCATATGACACAGAAATCTCAGTACTGGGCATATACCCTGAGAAAACCGTAATTCAAAAATAGTTATGGGGCTTCCCTGGTGGCGCAGTGGTTGAGAGTCCGCCTGCCGATGCAGGGTACACGGGTTCGTGCCCCGGTTCGGGAGGATCCCACATGCCGCGGAGCGGCTGCGCCCGTGAGCCATGGCCGCTGAGCTTGCGCATCCGGAGCCTGTACTCCGCAACGGAGGATGCCACAGCAGTGAGAGGCCCACGTACCGCAAAAAAAAAAAAAAAAAAAAAAAAAAAAAGTTAAGTACCACAGTGTTCATTGCAGCTCTATTTACAATAGCCAGGATATGGAAGCAACCTATCCCTTCAAAAAGGTATTTCAGCTCAGCAGGACGTTGTTTCAGCAGGTCCTGAAAATTAACTACTTACCTCTTCCCTGCCTTGTCATTCATCTGAGCTCACTGGCTCTTGTCCCGTTCGTAGTTGCCAGTGTACAAAAAATGATCGTCTACTGCACACTTAACTGCTCTCCCACCTCTTGCCAATTCAGGTCATTCAAGAACATGGTCTTTTATAGGAAATGAGAAAGGGAACTGAAAGAATTAAATACCCAAAGAATGTACTGCACCCTGTCTTCATGTTCGCAATTAGTGGACACAGTTTTTAGTAAACACAGGGGTGTTTAAAAAAAGTAAACAATGAAGCACTACATGATATATACACAGCAGCTGTAAATGTTTCATTTTCAGAACCATTGAAATTCCAAAGGAATCACATGGGTCTTAGCCTTGAGAAACTATGGCACATGTACCATCTTATTCTACACTTGCTTATAGATTCAGTGAACTGTTCTCTGTCTCCTGTCAATGTGTCTTGTCTCCAAAATTAAGTGGTTCATCCACTGGAGGGAAGGACTTCTTATTTCTCCTTATTTTTTAATCCTCCCTTCAGATCAATCCTCACTCTTCCCTCCTGTCTTGGTTTTTAGCACAAAGCGAGGCACACAGTAGGTTCTCAGCAAATCCTTGGAGAAGTTGATTGAGTAAATCCAAACACCTTGAATCATCTGTGTCCTGCTGGGCCAATACCAGTATGAAATCGAATTCCCTGCAGGCAGAGGTCACTGGCTTAAATCTGTTCTCTTTTATTTTTAATATTGTTGACTCTAATTTATTTTCTGCCCTTTGCCTTACTTTGGCTTTGTGTTCATATCACTCCTCCTCCAGTCAGGTAAGAACCAAGAAAGGCCCTTCAGAGAGGACTGCGAATGAGCTGCCGCAATCACTATTTCCTTTCTTGGCCTTTAGGTGCCCTTCCAGCCCCAAGATGGCAGGGTCCTGCAGGTGTGTTGTCAGGGACCTCCTAAGGTTTCCTTTCTGGCCAGTATTGTAGCATTTTGCTTTCCACTCAAATGCCGTTAATGGAGAACATGTTCTTTAGAAATGGAAAATATCTTCGTTAAAATCAATTCGTATAGAAAAATACAGTACTCTTCACAAAGAAGGAAATTAAGCATATTTGCAACCTGAGGAATAAGTGACTTGTTGAAATCACCTCCTTCCAAAGGATCAGCCATTTCTTAAAAGCTCTAGAGGGTAATTAATATTGTGCTCTTGACAAAGTGCTGAGTAGTAATGGCTTACAGATCCGTATTATTCAGCAATGTCTTTCAGAGGCTCTGTCCAACGAAAACATTCCCAGTGCCAGTATAGCTGCTGTGTCCACTAATTGCGAACATGAAGATAGGGTGCAGTACATTCTTTGGGTATTTAATTCTTTCAGCTCCCTTTCTCATTTCCTATAAAAGACCATGTTCTTGAATGACCTGAATTGGCAGGAGGTGGGAGAGTAGTTAAGTGTGCAGTAGACGATCATTTTTTGTACACTGGCAACTACGAACGGGACAAGAGCCAGTGAGCTCAGATGAATGACAAGGCAGGGAAGAGGTAAGTAGTTAATTTTCAGGACCTGCTGAAACAACGTCCTGCTGA
>NW_006793272.1:2044591-2088913 GCF_000442215.2 Lipotes vexillifer
TAATTTTCAATAAGTGTGGGTAACAATGACTGCAGGCTAGAGGAGGTGAATAAATAGGGATAAAGATGGATGTGTGAACATTTTCTTAAAGACAAATACCGTA
The DNA here is from genome assembly GCF_000442215.2 of Lipotes vexillifer. Taxonomy (NCBI): domain Eukaryota; kingdom Metazoa; phylum Chordata; class Mammalia; order Artiodactyla; family Lipotidae; genus Lipotes; species Lipotes vexillifer. The sequence goes on from NW_006793272.1 coordinate 2,044,695, forward strand.
TGCTAACACATATATATGGAATCTAAGAAAAAAAAATGTCATGAAGAACCTAGGGACACAGACCTACTAGAGAATGGACTTGAGGATATAGGGAGGGGGAAAGGTAAGCTGTGACAAAGAGAGAGTGGCATGGACGTATATACACTACCAAACATAAAATAGATAGCTAGTGGGAAGCAGCCACATAGCACAGGGAGATGAGCTCAGTGCTTTGTGACCACCTAGAGGGGTGGGATAGGGAGGGTGGGAGGGAGGGAGACGCAAGAGGGAGGAGATATGGGAACCTATGTACATGTATAACTGATTCACTTTGTTGTAAAGCAGAAACTAACACACCATTGTAAAGCAATTATGCTCCAATAAAGATGTAAAAAAAAAAAAAGATGGATGTTTGAAAAGAAAAACTGCCTTGAGAAATAGAGAAGGAACACTTAGGGGGTTTATCTTTTACTCGGGTTAATTGCAGCCTGTGCTTGAAAGTGCTTTGTTTCCTAGAGGGACAACATGGCAATGGGTTTACAAGCAGAGACCCGGGAGTCGGGCTGGTTCTACCACTTACTAGCTGGGTTACATGAGTGAGTCTGTGCCTCAGTTTCTTTATCTGTGAAATGGGATAGTAAAAGTACCTATCTCATGAGGTTGTGTGAAAATTGGAGTTGATATATGTGAAGTATTAAGAACAGGGCTGGATGCACAGTATTACATAAGTAATTTTGAATATGTGTCTTGGTTTAGGATGATTTTTTGAGTCTAATCTCCTTCTGCTACGGCTGCCCATCTTCTGCTTTAAGCTTGGCAGGCAGTCCCTACTCTGTTCTCTTACTTGATTTCTTCTTTTTAAACGTAAGCGTACTGAAAGCCTCTATCTATGTGTTCTTGACAGAAAGTAATGAGATGAGACAAAAGCTTCCTTAGAGCAAAACAATATACCACAGACCACAAGTTTGTAGGTGCAGTAGGTCAGATTGGCTTGAGCTGAATCACGTGTCCATTTAGAAAATCTCAGATCATTATGGTCCATGACAGAAGGGGCAGATTTCCATCCAGGGGTTAGATTTACATCTAAGAATATGTGTCTTCCAGTGACATGCTTGGGGACCCTGTTAGGTTTATTAAGACTCTCATATCACTAGGGAAAGGAAAAATAGAGGAGTTAGAGCAAGAGAGGAGTGAACAATGGGACAGCAAAGTGTGTTAGTAGATTTGGGGTAAGTTTCTTCCTTGGCAATAAGGTTCCTCATTCTACTTAACTTGCTTCATGTGGTGCTTTTTCTTGACCTCTAGAGGCACAAAAGCTAAGCAGTCTGACCCTGAATTCAAAGTCTTCTGTTGTTTTCATTTTTTTGCAGAATTAACCTCATATTTATATTGCTGACATCCTCCTTTCAGAAGGCTTGTTTGTGTTTTAAAGAAATATGCATTGAGTTCCTGCTACGTGTCTGCTAATTTTTCCGTTGAACATTGTAACAACCTGTAACACACTGGTATTTGTTTTATAGGGGAACTGAGTTTAAGTGAGGTTTGGATGTATCCAAGGTCATGTAGTACTTTGTAGTAGTGGCATTTTCCAAAACGGTAATAGCTTTATTGCTATTATTTTTTATGGTAGGAAAAATGCATACACAATGTTGAAATAAATGAGAATATACAGAAAGGCCTAACAAAATGAGAAAAAAACCCCACTATCAACATTTTGGTATATAGCCTTCCAAGACTGTTTCCCTTTATCTACATATCTATTTCTTTTTTTTTTCTTTTCTGTTATGGTTTATTATAAAATATTGAACATAGTTTCCTATGCTATACAGTAGGACCTTGTTGTTTGTCTATTTTATATATAGTAGCTTGTACCTGCTAATCCCAAACTCCTGATTTATTCCTCCCTGCCCCTTTCCCCTTTGGTAACCATGAGTTTGTTTGCTTTGTCTGTGAGTCTATTTCTGTTGTATAAATAAGTTCATTTGTATCATATTTTAGATTCCACATATATAATTGTACATATCTATTTCTCTATCACTCATTTGTATTTGGGGAATTGCCAAGATATCAGTTCATATCTAATCAGGGCTGATCTGACTGACACAAGTATTGCAAAAACGTTCACCTGTTTGTCAATAGGCCATTTCTGCTTGTGCGTCTATCTTGCATGCTAAGCAAAAGATTTATCAGGAGAGTTGGAATTGTTCTAAAAGGCCAGACACCACTTCACCTTGAATGCCATGAGTTCCCCTCACTCTGGGTGGACTCTGCTTCTCTTCCACACTTCCTCTCGTACCCTACTCTCCCAAGGCCTCTGAAAGGCACCCTGAATCTCTGACATCATAGCACACCAGGAGGAAAGAAGATGTTCCACATTAGGTAAAAGGCATGAAAGCTTTGGTGGCCAGAACGGCAATTTTCATCATCTTCAAGGTCTGTGATTTCCAAACCCCTGCACTGCAACTGTGACATAAGTGGAAAACATTTCTATGGAACTCTGGTGTAAAATCGTGAGACTTGTAGCTCCCAGAGGCGATCAGCACTGGGACCTTGAGACTGAGTGGGACAATATATCATCAATGCATAGACAAATCTGTAACTCGCAGCACACCAGAGTGCTGGGGCAGACTGATTAGGAAGCACTGCTAGTTAACAGCATTCTCTCCACCTCTCCTCACATAGTTCTCCTGATTATATCTCTTTCAAACTCTCCTGGTTCTAACTTCCTCATGGCTTCTGGCAGACGTTCTATCAGATAAGAATTGGCCTACAGACTATTAGTTTGCTGGTGACAATGTTTTGGCTCCAAGAAAGAAGAGTGGGTGGGTAACAGGTGCTGCAAGAACGTAAAGTGAGCCTGTGAAATCCCTACTGCCCCTACAGAAACATCAGGCAATACATCAGGTACTCTAGGAAAGTACCTGATCCAAAAAAAAATTTTTTAAGTCTATTGTTTTTCTGATGTTTCACTTTCAGCAACAAGTGATGATGGACGATTATAGAGGATATGAAATGCTGTCTAGTATGGTAAAGAGCATGGTGCTCCAATCATTTCAAGCTGGGTTCCGATCCCAGCTCTGCCACTTACTGTCTGTGTGACCTCGGGGAAGTTACTTGGCCTGTTTTCTCATCTCTAAACTGAAGACAACAAAAGCAGTATGGTTGTATGATTTCTGAAGTGTAGGGGAATGAGCAGCCTGCTTTTTTTTTTTTTTTTTTTCTAAGTATAGATTTCAGCCTGCTCTTGAGAGAGCTTGAGGGCAAGCAGGGGGCTTGTGGTAGAGCCAGATTTCAGTTAAGGAAACAAGTGTTGTGTGAATAAGTTGGGCATGTTGGAGAGTTTGCTTATCTTGAAATGCTGATTCCAGAGCGCACAGGTGGAAAAGGTTGGAAGGAGGATATAGGGAAAGGAAGTGCAGAGCAGTCCTAGAAGTGAAAGGGGATTGGGACTAAATGAAGGCATTTAGACATTTTGATCCTTTCTGTATTTTACTTTTATTAGAAGTGGTTGGGTGCATGTCTTTTCTCCCTCACTAAAATCATAGGGGGATAACTCCTCTTTGTAATCCCGTAGTCCATGCAGTAAGTATTCAATAAAGACTTGAGTGATAAAAATACTCTTTTATCTGATGGTAATCTAATGTTTTAGTCATCCTGAAGTTACAGTCTTGTGAAAGGAAAACATTAAAATATTTAAATAGATTCTACCCAAGGATTTCCCTTATTCCTGTTTCTCAATATCACTGTACTCATGCAAAGCTCTCCCAGAGCATTGGTCAGGATTGATTTCCCCCTTCCCAGTACCATGCCATTCCAGCCTTTCTATGGTTGTGATCTATACTTAATTCGAGATTCCAGCAGCTGGGGCCTGGAGTGGAAGACAGGCTCAGCAGGCCAGTATTCCCATAGTCTCCAGGGAAGCCTCACACATGGCTGAATATGCCCCTGGCCATGCACTAGACCTCTGATGTAGGTTGTGCATTCTGACTAATAGCTGCACGCTAATAGCTTCCACTTGGTAAAAGACCAGTTAGCCTCTTATTTCTCTACCTGTTGATTCAATCTACATCACTTTCCATAAAGGGTCAGATAGTAAATCTTTTAGGCTTTGTGGTCCTGTTGCAACTAATCAACTCTCTCTTTGTAGTGCAAAAGCAGCCACAGACCATACTTAAACAAATGGAAGTAGCTAAGTGTTCCAATAAAACTTTATTGACAAAAACAGGTAGCAGATTTGGCCCACAGGACTGTAGTTTGCAACATCTAGAGTGTTCCATGTGTGTGACACACTTTGATTTAGTAACCCTAACATGGCTACTTGATCATACCAGTTTGCCATTCTTAATAGAGTTGGAGGCAGGGAACTCATTCAGTGTGTCAGCCTGAATGCCTGACCGTAATGCCTTTTTACCTCTGAGCACGCTTCTGCCACTGTGGTCGTCATGGAGTCCTACTGAGTTCTTGGTGGCTTCTTCTTGCTGAATTTTCAGAAACTCTGATTAGTGACTTTGAAGTCTCTGGGAGAATAGCCATCAAATTCCTTTTTGTCTACCTAATCTCTACTTGGCACCTGAGGTTGTTTTCTTTCTTTCCCTTCATGCTTTTCCATTATCTGAAAGATGTCCGTCTCCTTGCAACATCCTTTTTTGATTTTGCTGTTTAGCCAAACTCCGCTTGACTGTACCATGCAGTGTGGGCTAACCAGGATTCGTAGTCAGTAAAAGAGAGGCCCGAGGGAGCAGCTTTCCCTTAATGAGCTTGGCCTAGGCTTGGCCTCTTGAGTAGATCTTCTCACATTGTACCAAAAAGCCATCTGTTAAATGAAATGTGGAATCCTAGATTGGACCCTGAAACAGTAAAAGGACATTAGTGGAAAAACTGATGAAATCCAATAGTTTAGTTAATAGGAATACATCAATATTAATTTCTTACTTTTGACAAATGTATTATAGTTACGCAAGATGTTGACATCAGGGGAAACTGAGTGAAGAGTATAAAATAGACAACTGATGGGAACATACTGTACAGCACAGGGAACTCTGCCTAATGCACTGTGGTAACCTAAATGGAAGAGAAGTCCAAGAGGGAGGAGATATCTGTATGTGTATGGCTGACTCATTTTGTTGTGCAGTGGAGGCTAACATAGCATTGTAAAGCAGCCCTACTCCAATAAAAATTAATTAAAAAATAAGAGTATATGAGAGCTCACTGTATTATCTCTGCAACTTTTCTGTGAATCTAAAATTATTACAAAAGACATAGTTTATTTGTTTTAAAAAACTGCCTGCTTAATTGATTTCTTACCCTCACCCCTCTTACTTCATTACTAGGTATTATGACAATCTCATCCGTGACAGCAGGTGCAAGGTGCAACTCCCCAAACCCAATCCCCACATTGACTCCCTGGGGTAACATAACATACACCAAGGACACTTCTGGAGTAGTTGGGAATGCACTTCAGTCATATTTCTCTCCTCTGGCTATGTACTTCTTTGAAAATAGATCCTTAATACACAGTGAGAGCAAAGAGAGTGAATTGTCAATAGAAAAAAGAATCCTTTTGGGTTCTTGGTCTAGAGGACATAAGCTATAACAGTTGGCAAAGAAAAAAGTGGTTGGTTGGATTGATTCCCTCCTTAGGGAACAGATTCCCAGTATTCAGTGTTTTCTAAATTCTTTTTCAGGGATTGCCTGTCCAATGTGATGGTGGAAGAGGGGGCCAGATAGAGTGACTTGACAGGAGGTTAAAAAGGTCCCCAGTTTCGGTTGCCCCCTAATTAATGTGGCCCAGAGTTCTTCACTCCTGTGAGCTAGGCCTAGGGCTTTAAAGTGTTCCCTATTAAAATGCAAATGTTACCTAGGAGGGGTATGAGGACCTGCAGGGGAGCTGTGGTGTGTAGTTATGTTTCTGCTTCATATGTTTTGGTCAAAACTATTTTAAGTACTCACATGTACAGTGACATAAAAATAGCCTTAAGTAAAAATGAATAAATGAATAGTTTTGTGGTTGGGCCCTTTTATATGCAAAAATGCTTGATTTAGCTATTTTCTTCCCTGGGTTAAATGTGGGTCCAGTTCACCATCTATATAACAGGTAGGGCAAGCAAAGGATCGATGCCCTAGGAACAGGAAAATTAGGTTGATTCAGAAGATCTAAGACATGGAGATCGAGGCCCAAAGAGTGAGCTATGGCAAAAAGGAACAGGCAAGTATCACTCATTCATTAGTTAATTAAACACACTTTTTGGAGTGCTCAACTATGAACCAGGTAATATTCTAGGTACTGAGGGAACAAACAGACACAGTTCACTGTCTTCTTAGGGTTTGTAAACAAACAAATATATAATACGTTAGGAGGTAGTAAGTGCTATGAAATTTTATAAAATCAGGATAAGGGAATAGTGATGATGAGAGGGCGGGGTGCTGTCCCAGAACTAGGTGAGCATGATATAGAGGCTGAAAAATCCAGTGTAGCAGCAAGCCAGCACTAGTGAACAAGAGATGCTAAAGACAAATGTTAATGCTTGGGCAGAACTGTTTGTTCTCTACTTTGGTTTTTCTTTTGTTGGAGGTGGCAGACTTCAGTCCACAGCTATTGATCAGAATCCTAAAGGAGTCTGCAGAACAAAGGGCATATCTTGCCTCTGATTGAGGGTGGGGTAGAGTTTTATATATCATCATTAAAATGTCTTGACATTTGGAAACATTCCTTTATATGCCAACTGTGGCTTGCACTTATGCTATCTTGCGTGCCACACCCACTTTCCACTTTCCTGATAGCCTAAAGCTTGGATTAAAGGGGTGGGTTGGAGTAAAATGAGAAAGGGAAGAAATTCCAAAGAAAGGTGGAAATCTTAAAATTGGCCTTAAAATCTTGGCCTTGGAGGCTTAACATCTAAACAGTTCTTAAAAGCCAAAAAAATATGACAATGTACTTTGACAATGCCAAAGTGCAATAATACAGTACTTGATGTAAAATCTGTGCTCAGTAGATATTTGAATGTATGAATGAATGAATTGAACAAATGTCAAAACAAAAGGAAAAACTGGAAGCAAAAGGATAAAAAAAATGGCTTCTTGTGATGGGAGATAGACGTTTTCTCCAAACATAAATTCCTCTGTGGATTTGCATCTTTTGAAATAGGGCCACTTATAAGCAGTTAATGAAACCTCTTTTTTTTCCTTTAAAAACCACTCCACGCTAATTAAATGAGGTCAGTTCATTTCTCTTATTTAAAGAACTAGTTAATGTACCTTATGGACTCAGAGCACTTATAGCTCAGAGCACTGTGATCTCATTGCATCCACATAATTTCAGGACCTTTATATTCATGGACCTAAGAGCAATCTCTTAATCACCTCATTCTCTTTAAAGATAGAAGGAAGATCCCCCCTGCCTGCCAGTATTTCACTTATCCTATTCAGATGCCTCAGAATATGATGTTAAATCTGTAGTTGTTATCTTTCTCTCTTTCTTCATTTAAAAGATGGCTGCTTAAATTATAATCTTAGCCATAGTACTTGAACTGCTCATTTACTTAAAAAGGCTATCATTTTAAAATTTAATCAGAAAAATGTATTCTGTTCAAATTGCAGAACAACAAACATAATTGAATGGGAGAAGTATTTTCTCTCTCTTAACTCCCACATATCAAGAAAATACAAAGATTTGAATCTAGACTCTTCAAAATGGAATTTCTAATGCCCTCACTCCCACTTTCTCCCGAGAGAAGAGAACAAATCAATTCTAGTTCATGTTTTCCTTCCTGGCCAAGGCAGAAAGTATTCATCATTCTCTGGGCAGAAGGTCATGTGGTTTCCTTGAGTCATGCTTTGCTTTCACATTCAGCTATTTGATAAAAGTTTCCCTGGAGACTTTTTGGATGAAGAGATCACCTCTCCAGAATGAATGTGTTCATCTTTTTTTATTGCAACACAAGAATTCATTTGAGATCTTGGTGAGAGAAATGGCCTATAGACTATAGCCAGGGACTGCAAGACTGGTTTGTGACCAGGTAAGCTGGCCAAGCCATCCCTTCTTTCGCTTCAGGAGCTCCAGCAAAACCACCTAATTGTTAACTATCTTGTTTTCGATTAAGAGCCTGCAAATAATCACCCAGGAATCCCAAGCTCATTACCCAAGTGCTTTCTTAACTGTGCTGAAAACCTGGACAGACTCTAATTTCATAGGCTAATGGTTATAGAATCCTAGAACTAGAAGGAATCTTAGAGATTATGAAGTCCAACCGTACCGTCCTTAGAAAGGGAAAACTGAGGCTCAGAGCAGGGAAGTTGCACAGAGTTATACAACAGTCAGTGGTAGAGCTAGGAGTATAAGGCAATTTTTCTTGATTCCCAATCTAGTGCACTTTAAACTATCCTCTCATCAGTTCAGCACTGTAAACATCGTCTGCATGGTTATGCTCCCGGTAGGCTGCTTTCTCTGTAGTGCATTCGACAGCCACTGTATCCCAATGGTGATGTTAGGAGAAGGGACGTGCCCCTGCCTTTTCTTCACCTTTGCCCAAATTTTAGTCACCTTCCCTCCTGCATCAGCCATTTTGTTGGACACATATTTTTCTCAGTAGATGGACTGCTCAGATTGATAAGTAAACAGAGAGATAGATATATAATCTCATTCAGGCTCCTTTGTTAAGTGCTGTCATAGAATTGTGTTCTTTTTATCACAGTACTTATTTACCTCTGTGTGCATAATTTCAGACCGAGGTTTGAGAGGAAGATAGCATGATGGTTAATCGCATACATACTCTTAAGCCAAACTGCTTGGGTTCAAAACTTGGCTCTCCCCATTTGTGAACTGTTTGACTTTGGGCAAGATGCTTAATGTCTTCATGCTTTAGTATCCTCATCTTTAAAACAGGGATAACAATAGTACCCACCTCAGTGTCAATAAAGGTTCAATCAGAGAAGCGGAACCACTAGAGGTGACAGAGAATAAGGAATTTTATTGTAAGGGTTAGACATGATGTAATTGTGAGATCTAATTAGTTTCCATAAGACTCATTTCAGCATTTAATGTTGAGCCTAAAGTCAGCAGGGGAAGTGGGAGAACAAATTGGAACCTAAGAGGACATAATCAATCCTGCAAGGACGGTCTAGAACCTGTGCCTATCTTGTACTGCCTCCAGCCTTGGTGACGTGGAGCTGCGCATGTACCTGGTCCAGAATCCAGAGGAGCTGAAGGAGGACATCCTGCAGGAGCTTGGGGAGCTGCATGTCTGCTTCCTGTTCCATGCCAATGAGGTGGGCCCCACAATGCCATTCAGAGTGTTAAAAATGTCTGCTCCTTCACTTTCACTTTTCAAAATTTACGTGCAAATTCCTCTTATGGCCAACCCTAAATTGGAACCATACAGGAAAGTAATTCTGGGAAGCATAGCTCTAGATTACAACTAATTCGACATAATATAAAGCCACCAGGCAGTGCCTGGCATATTGTAAACACTTACTAGATATTAGCTGTTATACTTGCTAGTGTGGTTCTTTGATGAGTGTTTTTTTCTTCTACGAGATTGCAAGTGCCATGGGAGGAGAGAATGTGTATGTTTTTGTGTACTGTTGTATCCTACTGCATAGCATAGTGGCTGATACAGGGTGGGAACTCATAAAATATTTGTTGAATGAATAGAAAGTCAGGCAGAAAAAAAACAATTTGGAGAAAATGTAACACTTGCAAAACAATCTATCAGGAAGTATTGTGATGTTATGGGGAATGCAAATATATGTATAAGGTCTGGTCTCTATCATAACTTGCAGTTGAAGAGTGGAAAATTGGACATTGGGGTTGCAGGAACCTCAGTAGCACAAGGGAGTTTGAGTAAGACAGGGCTAGTGATAGCAGAAACTGGTCCACCTGTTAGTGTAGTCCACCTATGCAGAGTATTCTCCATTTTTTCCTACAGTCCTTATCCTTTGCACTCTGTTCTTTACTCCAGGAGGCTGACCTTTATGATATATTCACTAGGTTATTTTGCCTTTTGACTTCTCAGTTGGGTACAGCCAGTGAAAGACAGCAGCAGAAGATGGGAAGAGATGGAGATCAGGATATTTAGTCCCCGAGGTTGATACTGGTGTCAGTGGCTGAATACTTCCCTCAAAGGCCACAATTTGTTGGAGCGGGGGGAGCTTCAATCTCCTAGTCATAGCTGTGGGTCTCTCTCTGGGTTCTAGTAACTGCTCCCTCTACTTGTTCCTTTAGGTTTAAAGATGATAAAGGCTCCATTGCTATTGTTAACTTTAGGGTCCCCCATCATCCTTTGTTGGTTTCTCTTAACCTTTCCCACACCATTTAAATAGCCCCTTCATTAAACTCTTCTCAGTTACCCTTCTGAATGTGCCTTATGTTTCCTTCTATAACCCTTATGGAAACATCATCAGTCCAATATAGTACTCAAAGGAATGTACTGAGGTTTGTGAGGCATGGGAACAACAGGGTCTAGGTGACATACAACACTCAAAGTCTGGTGTGGGGCGGCATCCTGGTTCTCAATTATGGTAGTAAGGATCCCACTATAGCTGAGTGTGCCATGATACAGGACCAGCTTCCTGAGAAAGAACTGGTTAGATCTAGGCAGACAGACAAGATAACCTTTACTCTCACCAGGAAACTAAGGCCGAAGATCAGTCATCAACACTGAATCACCATGGAATAAGGAGCAGACATGTCACAGGAACGTGAGTCCAGGAGTCACTCCGGGCTCGTTGGATACCATGAGTGGGGCAGAACAACTAAGGCCAACCCTGCCCACTGGAGGAGATAAAGCTCCCAATACACTCCCAACCATGGTTAGGATTTGTAGGGTAATCAAGCAGACCTGGAGTTGCAAGAAAATAGTCTCAAAGACCAATGAAGTAGGAGAGGCTAAATAGTGAACTAGATGAGGCCAAATTGTGAAGGGCATTAGTGCCAAACAAAGGAGTTTGGATTTGGAACTGTAGGGGATAATGAGATCGATAGCTTTTTAGCATTTAATGTCAATGACCTTTGAAAAATGATTTGTTATGTTAATGATTTAGGGATGTCTTTACTGACGGTATGAGAGAAATTGATGATAATGATAGCATTTGTCATTTATTGAGCACATACTAGGTGTCAGGCACATGCCCCCCACTTTATAGACAATGTCTTATTTAATCTTTGAAATAATTCTTGTATAGTCAGTATTATTATTATCCTTATTGTACATATGAAGTAACTGAGGCTCAAAAAAGGTTAAACATTTTGCTTAGAGTACTAGAGCTAGAGTTGAGCCTAGGACTGAATGGCTCCAAACCCTGTGCTTATAATCTCTAAAATAGACCATCTCAGTTTCCCATTCTGTTGTCTTCTCCTTATCTCCAGTCCACCTATGGCCTTTTTATCTTGAAGTTGGCACTGTCCCCTCAGCAGTATTACAAAGGATACTAATTTACCAGCTTTATTCATGAGCACCAAATACTACCTTCATTCTCAGGCAGATACCGGGCTCTCTGCCAAAGTAATGGCCCTGATAGAAATCTTCGTCCAATCCTCCTACATTTGGATAGCAGATGATGAGAAAGGAGAGCCTGGAAACTTTAAAGCTGACTTTGGAATTGCCCTCTACAGATGCCCTGAGGAGGTCTTAGAATGAGTCACCAACTTTCCTGACTGCATTTACTGATCTTTGGAGAGGAAATATTATCTAGCTCTGGCAAGGGACATTTATGAACCTTAGCTTCCAGTGACCCCAAAGCTTTGGGAAGATACCTTGTGCCTTTGGAATAGAAAAGAAACTCATCTTCAGAAAAACTAAACCCTCATTAGCATGGGATGTTCAATTATCTTCTCCCCACTTTCATATGCTCACTTGTTATTTCTTATTTATTTATTTATTTATTGACCACTCCACACAGTTTGTGGGATCTTAGTTCCTTGACCAGGGATTGAACCTGGGCCCTCAGCAGTGAAAGCGTGGAGGCCTAACCACTGGACAGCCAGGGAATTCCCCTCACTTGTTATTTTTAAGTAAATGTTTGAGTTAGAAAGGCCCTTGCGGATCTAGTCCAACCTCTTCAGCTTACACATGGGAAAACTGAGGCCCATAGAGCAGAAAGAACTTGCCCGTGGTCATATAGTAAGTTAATGTTAGAGCCAAGGCTAGAGCCCATGTCTCCTGGCCTCTTGGTCAGTCGCCCCTTCCTGATCTTTTTTAGTATCTATTCATGGTTTATTTTTTACAGCTAGTGTGTAAGCTCTTGAAGAAAGTAATCCATTCTATATTTCTTTTGTATGCTTATGAAATGCTTAAAGGTACTTGGAATACAGTGGGTTCTCTGTGAATGTTTGTTAATTAAACTTTTTTTTCTTCTGTTGACCATAGTTGGAGCAAAACAGATCTGTCACAGGTTTGGGGCATTGGGTCAGTTTGAAATCATCTTTACCATTTTAATTTCATCTTGGTCCAGTGGAAAGGCAAGTTCAATCTTTTCATTGGACAAAAGGCCTATCAAACAGGCCCAGCTCCCCAAAGGACATTGTCTAATCCTAATCCTTAGAAAAACTCCTCAGGAAACAAACTTTCTAAGAAAGCCTGATTTAATTTTTTTTTCTTTTAGACCTAAGAGTTGATAAAGTCTCATTGGAGAGTCATTCTCATAAATTATATACCACAGGAGCCTCTCCCTATTTTTCCTTTCATGTGGGAAATTCATGAATGCTAACACTTTACAACTCAACTTCTCTGTCTTTTCTCATCAGGATCCATGATTAGATATGATATCAGTGTGTTTCTCTTTTCCTGGGGCTAGAAAGTCTGAGAGTGGTTTAGAAGCACTGCCAGAGTCATTGGAAATGAAATAGCTGCATCTCATGGGAGGGCCTCTCTTGCCTTTTTGAGATCAACTTTCTCTATGTGGTTAGTCCCTCTGATAGGGTCATTGATGATGGATAACTCAGTGCTATGGCTGTAGTGTCCATGCATTGATTTTCGGGCAAGGTTCCTAAGCTAGAAGGTCACACACAACTCACCTTCTACCAAAGTAGAGAAATCCCTTTCCCCACACTATAAGAATGTGCTGGTAAGACCACCTGGAGCAGGCTAAGCAAAATGCCATAATGCCAGTCCCTCGATTGGGAAGCGGGGTGTCTTGGAAGGTAGGGATGGTACACGATGGTGAACTATTAGGTAGAAAAATTGCAAGAAAAAAAATAAGTGAAATGTGGACTTCGTGGTCTACTGATTACTGTTTCTGCCTCCTTGTAACCTCTATTTAATCTCCAAGTGCCCCATCTTGGACTGTTCTATTGGAAAATTGCATGTGTCCTTTCCTAATACTTCTTTCCCATCAAAATAGTCTTGATCTCTGACACATTCACGTTAGAAGGCATATGAATGCTGTGGAAAGAGCAATGGACTTGGATTCAGCATATCTAGATTCTTCATTAACTTTAAAGCCTAGTAAATTATATGGCTACTAGAAACCCTTTTCTTTCCTTCCACCCTCTCCCTTTCCTCTCACCATTTTGGTATCTGTGGCTTTCCTAGAATTCTAGGGTATCATAGAGAAAAGCTTAGACCAGTTTTGATTGAAAGAATTTTAGAAACGTTGTAGATTTAATGCATTGCTGTAACCATGGGATTAGGCATTAATGTATCTTAAGCACAAATCAAAGTAGAACTCTTTGGCTGCGTTTTATAAAGTTAATCTTCCTTTCATTACCACTGTTTAAGATTTTCAGGATCTCCTTCCAATTCAGCTCTTTTCTCCTGTCAACAGAGAAAAGGGGCATAGGCAATTTTGAAAGACCAATGGAAGGGGTAAACCTGCAAATGTGACCTTCACCTCCAATTCAGACATGCTATCATCAGTGATCTCATCAAGTGGTTACCGAATGGTTTTTAGCATCTTGTGGCATAGAGCGGCCTCTCATTGCCTTCTCTTCTCATGGAAAAAGAGAGAGAAGGTGCTGAGTGTTCCATAGATTTTGGTACTAGGGATATTATTTAGCTTCATGTGCGTCTTCCCAAATATTCAGCATAAATTGATAAGAAGAACTCAAAATGGTGCTAATCTTACCAATACAATGGGGGAAGAAAAAAGAAAGCAGGTTGTTGGTGAGCAGCCATGGATAAGAAAATGCAGTGTGTTAGAAAATTAGAAACATATGCTTCAGGGAGAACAAAAAGAGAGGAAATACTCATCAAGGTAGGCTAAATGCAGATTGCAACATCTTAAACTTGGGGGGTGGGGAGTATAACTTATCCTCACTCTACTAGCAAACAATAATAATTATTATTATGATAATAGTAATAACACAGTGGATGTTCACTATAAATCAGGCACTATGTTAGGGGAATTAGATTTTTATCCTCATTTATTCCTAAGAACAGCCCTATGAGGTATCCACTACTACTATTAGTTTTTTTTTTTTTTTTTTTTTTTCCTCGCCTTGAGGCATGGAGGATCTTAGTTCCCTGACCAGGGATCAAACCGGTGCCCCCTGCAGTGGAAGCATAGAGTCCTAACCACTGGACCACCAGGGAATTCCCTAATATCCCTATTTTATACTTGAGGAAACAAACTAGACACAGACATAATTTAAATAATTTGTCAAAGATCATAAAGGCACGAAATGAGGCAATTTGGATTCTTTCTTTTTTAATTCACATATAATTTACATACAATAAATGTCACCATTTTAAGGTGTACAAATCAGAGCCTTTTAGTACATTCACAGTGTTGTGCAATCATTACCACTGTCTAATTCCAGAATATATTAATCAAGCCCAAAAGAAATCCCATACCCATTAAGCAGTCATTACCCATTTTCCTTTGCCCCCCAGCCCCTAGCAATCCATAGTCTTCCTTTTTATTTATTTATTTATTTTTAATTTTTTTTTTTTTTTTGCGGTACGTGGGCCTCTCACTGTTGTGGCCTCTCCCGTTGCGGGGCACAGGCTCCGGTGCGCAGGCTCAGCGGCCATGGCCCACGGGCGTAGCTGCTCCACGGCATGTGGGATCTTCCCGGACCGGGGCATGAACCCGTGTCCCCTGCATCGGCAGGTAGACTCTCAACTACTGTGCCACCTGGGAAGCCCCATAGTCTGCTTTTTTAAAAAAATTATTGAAGTATAGCTGATTTACAATATTGTGTTAATTTCAGGTATACAGCATACTGATTAAGTTATTTTTTCTGATTATATTCCGTTATAGGTTATTACAGAATATTGAATATATTTCCCTGTGCTATACAATGAATCCTTGTTGCTTATCTATTTTATACATAAGTAGTTTATATTTGTTAATTACATACTCTTAATTTGTCCCTCCCCCCTCCCTCTCCCGTTTGGTAACCATAAGTTTGTTCTCTATGTCTGTGAGTCTGTTTCTGCTTTGTATATAGATTCGTTTGTATTATTTGTTTAGATTCCACATATAAGTGATATTATGTAGTATTTTTCTTTCTCTGACATACTTCACTAAGTATAATATTCCTAGGTCCATTCATGTTTCTGCAAGTGACGATATTTCATTCTTTTTCATGGCTGAGTAATATTCCAGTGTGTGTGTGTGTGTGTGTGTGTGTGTGTGTGTGTGTGTGTGTGTTGTGTTTGTGTGTGTGCATGATTGTATGTGTGTATGTGTACACGCCATGTCTTCTTAAACCAGTCATCTGTTGATGGGCACTTGAGTTGTTTCCTTGTCTTGGCTATTATAAATGGTGCTGCTGTGAACATTGGAGTGTGTGTACCTTTTTGAATTAGAGTTTTCATTTTTTCTGGATATATAACCAGGAGTGGAATTGCTGAATCATATGGTAGCTCTATTTTTAGTTTTTTAAGGAACTTCCATGCTGTTTTCCACAGTGGCTGTACCAATTTACATTCCCACCAACAGTGCATGAAGGTTCCCTTTTTTGCACAGCCTTTCCAGCATTTATTATTTGTACACTTTTTGATGATAGCCATTCTGACTGTTGTGAGGTGATACCACATTGTGGTTTTGATTTGCATTTCTCTAATACTTAGCGATTTTGAGCATTTTTTTCTTGTGCTTCTTGGCCATCTGTATGTCTTCTTTGGAAAAATGTTGATTTAGATCTTCCTTCCATTTTTTGATTGGGTTGTTTGTTTTTTTGAAATTGAATTGTATGAGCTGTTTGTATATTTTGGATCTTAATCCCTTGTTGTTTGCATCATTTGCCAATATTTTGTCCCATTTTGTAGGTTGACTTTTCGTTTTGCTGATGATTTCCTTTGCTGTGCAAAAACTTTTAAGTTTGATAAGGTTCCATGGGTTTATTTTTGCTTTTATTTATTTTGCCTTGGGAGAACGATCTAAGAAAATATTGATGTGATTTATATCAGAGAGTGTTTTGCCTGTGTTATCTTCTAGGGATTTTATGGTATCGTCTTATATTTAGGCCTTTAAACAACTTTGGGTTTATTTTTGTATGTGGTGTGAGGGGGTGTTCTAATTACATTGATTTACATGTAGCTGTCCAGCTTTCCCAACACTACTTGTAGAAGAGACTGTCTTTTCTCCATTGTATATTCTTGCCTCCTTTGTTGTAGATTAATTGACTGTAGGAGCATGGGTTTATTTCTGGACTCTGTTCTGTTCCATTGATCTATATGTCTGTTTTTTTGCCAGTACCATGATGTTTTGATTACTAAAGCTTTGTAGGATAGTCTGAAATCTGGAAGGCTTATATCTCCAGCTTTGTTCTTTTTCCTCAGGATTGCTTTGACAATTATGGATCTTTTGTGGTTCCATATAAACTTTAGGATTATTTGTTTTAGTTCTGTGAAAAATGTCATGGGTAGTTTGATAGGAATTGCATTAAATCTGTAGATTGCTTTGGGTAGTATGGACATTTTAACAATATTAATTCTTCCAATCCAAGAGCACAGGATATCTATTTCTTTTAATCATCTTCAATTTTCTTTATCAATGTCTTATAGTTTTCAGCATATAGGTCTTTCACTTCCTTGGATAAGTTTATTCCTAGGTATTTTCTTTTTTTAATGCAAGTTTAAATGGGATTGTTTTTTGACTTTCTCTTTGTGGTATTTCATTGTTAATGTAAAGACATGCGACAGATTTCTGTATTCTAATTACTTCTAATAGTTTTTGCATGGAGACTTTAGGATTCTCTGTATAGAGTAGCATGTCATCTGCAAATAGTGACAGTTTTACATCTTCCTTTCCAATTTGGATAACCTTTATTTCTTTTTCTTTTCTGAGTGCTGTGTCTAGGTCTTCCAATACTATGTTGAATAGGAGTGGTGAGAGTTGGTATCATTGTGTTGTTCCTGAATTCAGTGGGAAGTGTTTTGGCTTTTTCCCAGTAAATATTATGTTTGCTGTGGGTTTGTCAAAACTGACCTTTATTATGTTGAGATATGTTCCCTTATACCCACATCGGTGAGAGTTTTTATCATGAATGGATGTTGAATTTTGTCAAATGCTTTTTCTGCATCTGTGAAGATGATCTTGTGGCTTTTGTCTTTCCTTTTCTTAATGTGGTGTATCACATTGTTTGATTTGTGTATGTTGAACCATCCTTGTGACACTGGGATGAATCCAACTTGATCATGGTGTATGATCCTTTTTATGTGTTGTTGGATTCTGTTTGCTGATATTTTGTTGAGGATTTTTGCATCTCTATTCATAAAATGTATCAGCCTGTAATTTTCTTTTTTTGTAGTGTATTTTTTCTGCTTTTGGTATCAGGGTGATGGTGACCTCAAGAATGAATTTGGGAATGTTCCCTCCTCTTCAGTCTTTTGGAAGAGTTTGAGAAGGATGAGTGTAAGGTTTTTTTTTGTATGTTTAGTAGAATTCCCCAGTGAAGCTGTCTGGTCCTGCACTTTTGTTTGCAGCGATTTTTAAAATTACAGATTCGAATTCACTTTTGATCATCAGGCTGTTCAAATTATCTGTTTCTTCTTGATTCAGTTTTGGCATGCTGTATGTTTCTAGAAACTTGTCCATTTCTTCTAGGTTGTCTATTTTGTTGGCATATAACTTTTTATAGTATTCTTTTATGATTTTTTTGTATTTCTGTGGTATCAGTTGTTATTTCTACTCTTTCATTTATTATATTGTTCATTTGAGTCCTCTCTTTTCTTCTTGGTGAGCCTGGCTAGAGCTTTGTTGATTTTGTTTATCTTTTCAAGAAAACAGCTGTTGACTTTATTGATCTCTTCTATTATTTTTATCACTATTTTATTTATTGATTACCTCTTGATCTTTATTATTTCCTTCCTTCTGCTAACTTTGGGGTTATTTTCTTCTTCTTTTTCTGATTCCTTTAGGTGGGAGGTTAGGTTGTTTGAGATTTTACTTGTTTCTTGAGGAAGGTCTGTATCACTATGAACTTCCCTCTTAGAACTGCTTTTGCTGTATCCCATAGATTTTGTGAGGTTGTGCTTTCATTTCCATTTCTTCTGAGGTATTTTCTGATTTCTTCTTTGATTTCATCATTGACCCATTGGTTTTTTAGTAGCATGAAGTTTAGTCTCCATGTGCTCATTCTTTTTCTTTTTTTAACATCCTTATTGGAGTATAATTGCTTTACAATGGTGTGTTAGTTTCTGCTTTATAACAAAGTGAATCAGTTATACATATACATATGTTCCCATATCTCTTCCCTCTTGCATCTCCCTCCCTCCCACCCTCCCTATCCCACCCCTCTAGGTGGTCACAAAGCACCGAGCTGATCTCCCTGTGCTATGCAGCTGCTTCCCACTAGCTATTTTACGTTTGGTCGTGTATATATGTCCATGCCACTCTCTCGCTTTGTCACAGCTTACCCTTCCCCCTTCCCATATCCTCAAGTCCATTCTCTAGTAGGTCTTTTCCCATTTTTCTTTTTTGTGGTTGATTTCTAGTTTCATACCAATGTTGTCAGCAAAATGCTTGAAATAATTTCTGTCTTCTTAAATTTGTTAAGGCTTGTTTTCTGACCTAATATGTGGTCTGTCCTAGAGAACATTCCATTTGCACTTGAAAAAATATGTATTCTGGTTTTCTTTTTAGTTTTGTTTTCTGTTTTTGCACGTAGTATCTTATAGATGTCAATTAACTCCAACTGGTCTAATGTGTCATTTAGGACCTGTGTTGCCTTATTGATTTTCTGTCTGAATGATCTGTCCTTTGATGTCACTGGTTATTAAAGCTCCTACTGTTATTGTATTCCTGTCAGTTTCTCCCTTTATGCCTGTTAGTATTTGTTTTATATATTTAGGTGCTCCTATATTAGGTGCATATTGGTTGAGTGTAATATCTTCTTCTTCTATTGATCCCTTTATCTTTATATAATGCCCTTCTTTGTCTTTCTTTATGGCCTTTGTTTCAAAGTCTATTTTGTCTGGTATGAGTATTGCTACCCACTCTTTCTTGTCATTGCCATTTGCATGAAATATATTTTTCCAACCCCTCATTTTTAGTCTGTGTGTGTCTTTGACCCTGAAGTAAGTCTCGTGTAGGCAACATATTGCTTTTTTTTTTTAATCCAATCTGCCTGTGTCTTTTGATCAGAGCATTTGTCCATTGACATTTGAAGTAATTATTGATAGGTAGATAGGTGTGTACTTATTGCCATTTTTCAGTTCCTTTGTGTGTGCGTGTTTCTTCTTTGTTCATTTCTTCTTTCTGTTTTTTTGTGGTTTGATGATTTTCTTTTGTATTATGCTTGAGTTCCTTTCTTTTCAGTTTTTGTGACTCTGTTGTATGTTTTTGATTTGTGGTTACCATGGAGTTCAAGTATGTTGACCCACGAATACATCTACTTCCTTTAAACTAGTAGATGAGAGGCATACAAATAAAAACACATTTTAAAAGATCTAAATTTTTGTACTCCCTCTCCCACAATTTGTGATTTTAATGTCCAATTTTACATCTTTGTACTTATCTTTTTACTGTTTGTTATAGTAATAATCACTTTTACATTATTTTTTATTGTTTTTAAATCTACATACTGGCTTATTTAAGTGATCTTAATCCTTTTATATATTTACCTTTCTTATTGTGATTTTCCCTTTCCTACAGAGTCTTGCTTCTTTTTTATTTAGAGAACACCCTTAAATATAGAGAGGAAGTGTAGGTTTAGTATTGCTGAATTCTTTTAGTTTTTGCTTGTCTGAGAAATTCTTTATCTCTCCTTCTATTCTAAATGATAATCTTGCTGGGTAGAATATCCTCAGTTTCACGTTTTTCCCTTTCAGGGCTTTGAATTTATCATGCCACTCCCTTTTGGCCTACAAAGTTTCTGCAGAGAAATCAGCCAATCACACCTTATGGGTGCTCCCTTGTAACTGACTCTTTGTTTTTCTCTTGTTGCCTTTAGAATCCTCTCTTTAACTTTTGCTGTTTGAATTATGATATGTCTTGGTATGGGTCTGTTTTGGTTTATCTTGTTTGGGACCCTCTGTTCTTCCTGAACTTGAATATCTGTTTTCTTCTTTAGATTTGGGAAGTTTTTAGCCATAATTTCTTCAAATACATTTTTTTTTTTTTTCTTGCGTTATGCGGGCCTCTCACTGTTGTGGCCCCTCCCATTCGCGGAGCACAGGCTCCGGACGCGCAGGCCCAGCGGCCACGGCCCACGGGCCCAGCCGCTCCGCGGCACGTGGGATCCTCCCGAAACGGGGCACGAACCCGCGCCCCCTGCAACGGCCGGCGGACTCCCAAGCACTGCGCCACCAGGGAAGCCCCAAATACATTTTTGATCCCCTTCTCTCTCTTCTCCTTCTGGAACCCCTATTATGGATAGGCTGGTATATTTTATATTATTCCATAGCTCTCATATGTTGCTTTATTTTTTTCATTTATCTTTCTGTCTGCTGTTCAGATTGGGTCATTTCCATTATTCTGCATTCCAGATCACTTATTCATTATTCTGTGTCATTTAGTCAGCTATTCATTGCTTCTAGATTTTTTTTTTTTTTTTTTGTGGTACACGGGCCTCTCAGTGTTGTGGTCTCTCCCGTTGCGGAGCACAGGCTCCAGACGCACAGGCCCAGCGGCCATGGCTCATGGGACCAGCCGCTCCGCAGCATGTGGGATCCTCCCAGACCGGGGCACGAACCCGTGTCCCCTGCATCGACAGCCGGACTCTCAACCACTGCGCCACCAGGGAAGCCCTAGATTGGTTTTTATGTCAGCAGTTGAATCATCTATTTTTGATTGGTTTGTCTTTACAGTTTCTAGTTCTTGTTACAGTGATTTGCATTTCTATCAATAATCTTTCTTAGTTCAGTTAGCATTTTTATTACCTCCTTTTTAAACTTGGGTTCTAGTAGACAGGTAAGCTCTGTTTTATTATTTGTTCTTTCAGCGGATTTCTCTTGTTCTTTTAATTGAGAATGATTCCTCTGCCTTTTCATTTTACTTAATTTTCTCTGTCTCTATGAATTTAGGAGGAACAGTTACCTACTGTGGTCTTGAAGGGGTGTTTTTATGTGGGAGCACCTCTGTGTAGACTGTGTGTGTCCTGTGTTTTTGGTGTGAGGGCTGGGCTGGTTTTGGTATCGATACCAGCCACCTCTTTCCTCAGGGTGTGCTGACCATTATCTCCTTGATATGGGGTGTGGTTGGTGTTGGGGGATTTAAAGCCTGTGTAGGGTGTGAGGTGAGGCTTCCTCTCTATGGCTGTCACCACCCAGTCAGGGGTGGGGTCTGCTCCCCAGTTGTTGGAGTAGAAGCCCTGAGGTTCGGTTTGATCAGGCTCCATTGCCCTTGAGTGAGTGCCCTTCCCCAAAGGAGGTGATTGCTAAAGCAAATGAGGCCCGTGTGGTCACAGAGGACCTATGTACTGCCTGTGTAGGCATCTGGAATTCTACTCAGCAGCTGCCCAAGGTCACAACCCTTTTTCTGTTGTGTTCGTCCTCGATCTAGTGCAAGGCTGTGGTGTGGATAGGCTGGGGCTGAGGGTCGGGGTGTTGTGGCCACAGGAATTGAGGTGGCTGTGCTGCTGCCTGGATCCTGGCCTCCCTCTGTGGCAGACTTCTCCCAGGACCTGTCTGCCCCAGATCTAGCATGAAGCTGTGGTGTGGAGTGGGTGGAGCCAGGGTGCTCTTGCTGGGAGATGTACTGCTGTGTACTCCTGAGCATGCTGATAAATGGCAGCTGTAGCCCAACCTGCTGCCCTATGTGCTTGCTGACCGTGGCTTCCGCAGAACCACTAGAACCACACCTCAGGCCCTCTGGACTCTCTCTACATAGCTAAATCAAGCCCTCTTCCAGTGCCTTGCTGCCTGAGATTCAGGTCTTAGCAGAGGCGTGCTTTTGTGTTACTGCCTCACATGCATGCTGACAATGACTGCTGTGGCTCCACCCACCACCCTGTTTGTGTGCTGACACTGACCATCACAGCTCCACCTGGCTTATACTCTGGATGCCCCAATTTGTCTCTATATGGCTAGACTGAGTCTTTTCCCAGGGCTCAGTTGCCCCAGATCTCATGCCAGGCTGTGGTGTGGAGTGAGCAGGGTTAGGGGCTTCGCCCCTTTAGATTTGAAATTACAGTGAAGTGGCAGCCACCAGTACATGACTCTTTCCACCTTGATTGTTGGCAAGCCAGAACATGCACACTCCTTGTGAGTATTCTAGACTTCTTCAGCCCTGCTGTCTATCTTAGCAGATTTCCCAGCAAGCAAGAGGGCTTGTTTCCTCTACATAGGACCCCAGGACTGGGATTACCAGATTGTGTCTCACCCTGCTCCCTCTCCAGGGCAAAGGTTTACCTATGCAAATATTCTTTTCCTTACATATCCCTTCCTGGGGTGCAAGTCCCAACCCAATGCCTTTTTTTCCCATTTTACCTGGTTATATG
Organism: Lipotes vexillifer; assembly: GCF_000442215.2. NCBI lineage: Eukaryota > Metazoa > Chordata > Mammalia > Artiodactyla > Lipotidae > Lipotes > Lipotes vexillifer. Next base: position 2,067,496 of record NW_006793272.1, read on the forward strand.
GAGATCTTTCTTGCAGCTTTGGTTGTATAGGAGTTCTTCTGCCACTTTCCAGTTAGTTTTCCGTGAGAACTGTTCCACATTTAGATGTATTTTTGATATGTTTGTGGAGGAAGGTGAGCTCCATGTCATCCTACTTCACCATCTTGATCCCAGCCCACAGTCTCCTTTTTATGGATTTATCTATTCTGGATGTTTCATATAAATGGAATCATACAATATGAGTCTTTTTGTGTCTGGCTTCTTTCACTTAGCATAACATTTTCAAGGTTCATCCATGTTGTGGCTTGCATCACTACTTCATTTATTTTTATGGCCAAATAATATCCTGCTGTATAGATATACCACATTTTGTTTATCTCTCCACCATTTGATAGACATTTGGGTTTCTGTCTTTTGGCTATTGTGATTAGTCCTGCTATGAACATTGACATTCCTGTATTTATTTGAATACCTATATCCACTTCTTTTCAGTATATACTTAGGAGTGAACTTGTTGAGTCTTATAATTCTATGTTTAACTTTTTGAGGAGCAACCAAATTGTTTTCCATAGAAGTTGTAATATTTTACATTCCTACCAACAGTGTACCCCAGGGTTCTGATTTCTCCACATCCTCACCAAGACTTGTTATTGTCTGTCTTTTTTATTATAGTGTGCTTGCTGGTTATTGCAGTGGAATTTCATTGTGGTTTGATTTGCATTTACCTAATGATTAATAATGTAAAGCATCTTTTCATGTTTGTCTTGCCCATTTGTGTATCTTATTAAGGGAAATAGCTATTCAAATCCTTTGTCCATTTTTAAAATTAGATTGTCTTTATATTTTTTTCAATTAAAACATTTTTATTTTATATTGGACTATAGTTGATTTACAATATTGTGTTAGTTTCAGGTGTAATATTGAGTTGCAAGAGTACTTTATATACTTTGGATAGTAGGCCCTTATTGGATATATGAATTGCAAATATCTTCTCCCATTCCTTGCATTTTTTAACCTTCTTTATAACGTTCTTTGAAGCACAAAAGTTTTAAATCTTTATGAAGTACAGTTTATCTATTTTCCCTTTGATTACTTGTGCCTTTGATGTCATATCTAAGAAGCCATAGCTAACGCAAAGTCACAAAGATTTACAACTATGTTTTTCTTCAATTATTTTATAGTTTTAACTCTTATATTTAGGTCATGGATCCACTTTGAGTTAATTTTCATAAATAATGTGAGGTAGAAGTCCAACATTATGTTTCTTTGTATGTGGATATTCATTAGTCCCAGCAACATTTGTTAAAAAGACTGTCCATCCACAAATTGTTCTAGTATCATTTACATTTAATGTAATTTCTGATGAGGTAGATTTATGTCTGATATTTCGCTCTTTGTTTTCTATGTGCTTCATGTCTATTTTATTCCTCAGTTCCTCCAGTACTGCCGCCTTCTGTGTTTAGTAGATATTTTCTGGTGTACCATTTTCATTCTTTATAGTTTCTATTGCTGCTTATTTTGGGGTTATTTTCTTAGTGGTTGAGCTGGGAACAGCCATTGTCACTTTAATTGTAACAATCTATTTCAGATTAATACTAAGTTAATCTCAATAGTATATAAAATTTTGTTTCTCCATAGCTTTGTTCCCCCCTCCATTATGCCAGTATTGTCACAACTTACATCTCTAAACATTGTGTCCTCATCAACATAGATTTATAATTACTTTATGTGCTTAATTGCCATATGTATATCCTCTTCAGTGAAATATTTCTTCACGTCATTTTTCCATGTTCTAATGGTCTTATTTGTTTATTTTTACTGTTGAATTTTGAGATTTCTTTATATAGTCCAGATACTAGCCCTTTGCCAAATATTTTATCTCCATTTCTAACCTGTCGTTTCATTCTCTTAACAGTGTCTTTAACAGAGCAGAAGTTTTTAGTTTTGATGAGTTCAAATTAATTGATAATTTCTTTTATGGATTTTGCCTTTAGTATCAAGTCTAAGAACTCTTTGCCCACTCCTAAATTCTGAAGTGTCCATCTTCTTTTAAATATCACTTTAGGTTTTACATTTAAATCAGTGATCCATTTTGAGACTGTTTTTTGGGGTGTGTGAGTTGTGCAGGAGATTTAGATCAAGGCTTTTTTGTTTGTTTTTGTTTGGTTGGTTTTTGCCTATCACTGTCAAAGTGCTCCACTACCATTTGTTGAAAAAGCTATCTTTCCTCCACTGAATTCTTTTGCACCTTTGTAAAAATAAAATAATTTGGGCATATTTGGGATCTATTTCTGGATTCCCTATTATGTTCCACTGATTTATGTGTATCTCTCTGCTAATACAGTTCTGTCTCGATTATTATAGCTACGTAGTAATTCTTGTAACCAGATAGACTAATTCTTACCACTTTTCTCTGATTCTTATTACTTTGCTTTTTTTTTCTCAAAATTGCTTTAGATACTCTAGTTCCTTTGCCTTTCCATAAAATTTTAGAATAATCTTGTCTGTATCTATAAGACATCTTGATGACATTTTGATAAGAAGTTGATAGGAATTAAACCCCCATGGCAATCTGGGAAGAACTGCCATCTTTTTACTATGCCAAATTGTTGTTCTTCCGGTCCATGAACATGGTATATCTCTCCATTTATTTTGATCTTCTTTGACTTCCTTCATCAGTTATGTATTTTTCAGCATACAAGTCTTGTATATGTTTGTTAGATTAAACCTAAGTAGTTCATATTTTGCACAAATTGTATTTTTAATTTATCATCCATATTTTCATCACTAGTATAAAGAAATACAATTTTAAAAAATGTTTATCTTGTATCCTGCAATCTTGCTGAACTCACTTATTAGTTCTAGACAATCCTTTACAGATTTTGTAGATTCCTTGGAATTTTCTCCATAGACAATCTTCTCATATGTAAATAGTGATAGTTCTATTTCTTTCTGTGCTATATGTATGCCTTTTATTTACTTTTCTTGTTATTTTTGCACTGGCTAGAACTTCCCAGAACTGTGTTGAATAAAAGTAGTGTGAGCATAAATCCTTGGCTTGTTCCCAGTCTTGGGAATAAAAACATTCAGTCTTCCACCATTAATTATAGCATTAGCTGTAGGTGTTTTGTAGATTATCTTTATCAAGTTGAGGAAGTTCCTGTCTATCCCTATTTTTCTGAGAGATTTTGTCATGAAGGAGTGTTAAATTTTTTCAAATGCTTTTCCTGCATCATTGATATGATTATCTGATTTCTCTTCATTATCCTGTTAATGTGGTGGATTATATTGAATGATTTTTGAATATTGAACCTGTCTTGAATCCCTGGAATAAACCTTACTGGGCCATCATTTATAATTTATTTCATGTATTTCTGAATTCTAAATGCTAATATGTTGTGAAGGATTATTGTGTCTGTGTTCATGAGGAATATTGGTCTGAAATTTTCTCTTTTTTGTGCTGTCTTTGCCTGGTTTTGGTATCAGGTTAATACTAGCTTCATAACATGAATTAAGAAGTATTTCTTCCTCTTCTGTTTCCTGGAAGAGAGTGTGTAGAATTGGTGTTAATTTTTTAAATGTTTGGGGAGAATTCTTCAGTGAAAGCATCTGGGCTTGGAGATTTCCTTTTTGGCAGTTTTAAACGTACAACGTCAATTTCCATAATAGTTCTATACTTGTTCATATTAGCTGTTTCATATTGGTTAAATTATAGCAGATTTTGTGTCTTCAGGAACTGTTCCATTTCATCTAAGTTCTCAAATTTTTGTGTGTAGGATTTTTCATAGTATTCCCTTGTTATCCTTATGAGGTCTGCAGGGTCTGTAGTGATAAACTTTCTGTTCGTTCCCTGTGGTAATTTGTGACTTCTCTCTCTTTTTCCTCCGCAGATTTTTTAGAGGGTGGTCAATTTCATTGATCTTTTCAAAGAGTTAGCTCTTTTACTCCATTGAGTTTTCTCTATTGTTTTTCTGTTTTCAATTTCATTGGTTTCTGTTCTTATCTTTATGACTTCCTTCCTTCTGCTTACTTTGGATTTGTTTTGCTCTTTTATTTTCCTGGCTCTTAAGGTGAGTGCTTATATTGTTATTTTGAGGTTTCCTCTTTCTTAATGGGTACATTATCGCTATAAAATTTCCTCCTAGTACAGCTTTGGCTGTTTCCCACAAATTTTGATATGTTGCATTCTCCTTTTCATTCATTTCTATGTATTTTTTTTTTAATCCTTTGGGACTTTTTCTTTCAGCTATGGATTATTTAGAAGGTTGTTATTTAGTTACCAAGATGTTCAGATATTTTCCTTTTATCTGCCTGTTATTCATTTCCAGTTTGATTACATTGTGATCTGAGCACACATTACGTGTGATTTTGAGGTCTGTTTTATAACTCAGGATATGGTCTATCTTCCCATATGTACATGGGTACTTGGAAAGAATGTGTTTTCTGCAGTTGTTAGTTGGAGTGTGGACAGGGATGGGCCCCTGCTAATGCTGGCTAGTGGTGGAAATCCAGGTTCCCCACCAGGCCTCCACTGACACTGTGGAGGTGTAAGCTCATTCTTGGTCATACAGTGATGAAAGTATCAGCTGCTTGCTTAGCCTTATCTGGTCCTACCCCAGCATGGAGGTTTGGCTGCCTCATTACAATGTTGTGAGTGTGGAAGTCTAAGCTGTCCACTCTGGCCTTACTCTGGGGGGTGGGGTCACATTTTTTTCTATAGGGTATAGGTGGAGTACAGCAGTAATGCAGTATTGTATTGCAGTATTGTTTTAACGTTTTCTTTCTTGTTAGGCTTCTTCTTTCCTGATCCTCTGGCTAGAGAGAGCAGGCTTTGTTGGGGCTTTTTTTGTCTGCACCTATTGGCACTACCAGGTTATCAGCTTCTTCAGCTACAAGTCTGAGTTATAGGAGGCAAAATAAAAACACAGGAACCTCATGTCCACATTGTTCCCTGGGTCCTGAGGTCCCTAGATGGTGTGCTTTTTTTCCTCTTCACCCTTCAGAATCTTCTTATGCTTGTTTTTTAATGTAATTTTCATGATTTTCGTTGTCCTTAATGGGAGAAGTAGGGAGAATTGTGTCTGTCACATATTCCTGGAAGCAGAAGTCCCAAATTAGTTTCTGTAAATGTCAATTTTATGACCGTTTCTCTCCACAGCCTCATAAATAGCTAATCCCTAACTGCTTTTCCATGGTACAGAGAAGCAGAAGAAGAGAATTTCAGAGCAGAAGGCCTTATCTGAGGGTCTGATGCTGAGCACATGGTGGGGGATTAGGACTCAGTGAAAAATGTGGCTTGCCAGAAAATGAAGTACTAAAGAGATCTAGTGTTGTGATGGTCCACAGGGAGGGGAGCATGCTCTGAAGAAGATATGTGCATGTGTAGAAAAATGGGGCAGAAGGAAAGAACCTTGGATATGCTACTTTCTTTTTAAAAAATTTCTTAAACAATAGCAGTTGAATAAAAAATGAGCTCAGTGTGTGATCATGGAACAGATATGGATATGCTACTTTCTAACACATAATTTACTTACTAACCTTATTTATTGTCTCTCTCTCCCCACTAGTATATAAGCTCCAAGAGGGCAGGAAGTTTTGTCTGATTTGTTTACTAACATATTCACAGAGCCTGGAGTGACATCTGGCATGTATTGGCTCTCAATAGATATGTGTTGAATATTCATTCAACAAATTCAACAGTATCTTGGAGTTGGGAGACCTAGATTCTTGTCCTGACTTTGCCACTAACTAGAGATCTTAACCAGGCCACATTCCTTTTTCTGGGCTCAGTTTCTAAATTTATGAAAGATGAAAATTGCACTAACAGTTCATTCAGGTTCTTTTGTCCTCTATTATTCAGTAGTTCTGTAAATATTTCTATTTTTTTCTGTAACATATCTATGATGTCTATTCATCCATCCTCCCTTCCATTCATTCATTCATCCATCCTCCCTTCCATTCTTCCATCCATCCAACATTTCTTGAATAATGACTGTGTGATAAGGACTTCAGGATATACAAGGATTTGTGTCAGAGGTAAAGAGGCAATTAAAGTTGTGCAGTATGTTACCATGGATAACTGTGGAATACCATGGAGTGTATAACTGTGTATAACCTCTAAGCTAAGGGGCTAGGTGGGGCTCTGTGCTGAAACTAGGTGAGAGCATGGGTTGCAGAAGTGGGTATAGCATTACCAGCAGAAGGAGCAATAGATACAAAGGCCCTGAGGCAGAAAAGAGCTTTACCTGTGTCAGGGGAAGAAAGAACTGTTCATGGAGTTTAGTGAGCTAAGGGCATGGTGGGTGCAAGATAAAATTCAAGAAGTAAACAGGTACATGTGAGTCCTTAAAAGAGTGCTCAGAGACCATCTATGTGTATATCTTGTCTCCTTTCAGCCCCTTGAGGAAGAATGGATGGGTAGTGGATGGGGGAGGCTCCATTAACCTCCTCTCAGCTCCCCTCTCTGCATTTATATTTTTTTCTTGGAGACTTTTTAGAGAATGAAAGAGTAGTTAATAACATTGTTAGGTTAGAATCAGAAAAGGAATATCTAGTTCAAATTATTATACTTGGCACGAGACTGACTACTATGTAGGTCATTTCTCATAAGGCCATTTGGATGAATCTAACTTCACAGAAGAGCCCTTAGGCTCATCAAACTCTACCAACCAAAAATTTGCTCAAACATTTAAAAATAAATGCTGTATTCTTCCCAGAAAGGGCTGTTAATCACATTGCACAGAAAAGTTCTATTTCAGATCATCTTTCCTCAGATTTTTTTTAAAAATTCCTTTCTTAATTATAAGAAGAGTAGTGTAGTAGTAGTAGTGGTAATAGTTAAAATTTATGGAGCGTTTACTAGTGGCAAGCACATAAGTAATGACTTTCCATGCATTATTTCATTTATTATGTGCCAGGCACTAGTCTAGTGCTTTACATAACTCATTGAATCCTCACCACAACCTAGAAGTAAGAACCATTATTATACCCATTTTACAGATGAAACTAAAATCTAGAGGAGTCAGTTTGCTATTCAAGGTCCCCCAGATAGCAAGTAGGAAGTTGATAATTTAAACTTAGGCAGTCTAACTCCAGAGATTGGGCATTCAACTATTTTGCTGCGTAATGAGTTAAGCCAACATGAGCTGCTAGTGCCAAGATCCAAAGGGATCAAAAATGGCAGAAGCCAACAGTCAGACACCAGAATCCAGTTAGTGAATTAGGAATTGGAAAGAAAGACAAGCTCAGATATTGGGTTCAGCTACCCACCACATACAAACCTGAGTGGAATTAATTGGAGCACCAAAGTTTGTGGGGTGATCCTGAGTCAAAAGCCAACAGGAGCAAACCAGAAATTAGGGAGGGAACATCATTTATGAGTCTGCAGTCATTCTGATTGGCTCTGGTGGTTGGAACATATGCTCCCTTTGAAAGCCTGTTGTCTCTTCCCCTCAACAAACTGCGCAACTTAAAGGTAGGCTTTTGCATTTTTCAGGGATAGCATGGAGACTCAAGAGTGGTAGAATAGAGAGAGTATTCAAAGGAAGAGAAGGGAAAGGCATAATGAAAAGGGATCTCTTCCATTATCATTATTGTTTTTTATTTTTAAATTTTATTTATTTATTTTTGGCTGTGTTGGGTCTTTGTTGCTGTGTTCAGCCTTTCTCTAGTTGCCATGAGCGGGAGCTACTCTTCGTTGCGGTGCGTGGGCTTCTCATAGCAGCGGCTTCTCTTGTTGCAGAGCACGGGCTCTAGGCACGTGGGCTCAGTAGTTGTGGCTCATGGGCGCTAGAGTGCAGGCTTGGTAGTTGTGGCACATGGGTTTTGTTGCTCCGTGGCTTGTGGGATCTTCCCAGACCAGGGATCGAACCCGTGTCCCCTGCATTGGCAGGCAGATTCTTAATCACTGCACCACGAGGGAAGTCCCAATTATCATTATTTGAGTCTCACCATCTCCTTGTGGTACCATTGTAATATCTCTACTTTGTTGTAAAAATCATTTGTGTGCACTCCCAGTTTCCTCAAAAGGAATTCTCCACTCACCTGCATCCCACAGGCATCTTTAAGAGAGTAAGTGCCTTTCATCAGTGGTTATAATGCACTCGAAACATGTCAAGGACCAGAGAAATACAAGTAATACACAGAGAGAAGGAGAGGAGACTGAAAATCACCTAACCTATTGGGAGCACAGTTGAGATCCAGGCAATAAGGAGGAAAAGAGCCTCTGAAAAATCAAATTAGGTTGAAACAAGAGCCTGCAGTAGAGCCGCCTTCTGTGTGAGAAATGCATTCATTTCAGGACATTGATTTTGCATTACCTGTTTACTCTTTAAAATGTGCATTGACTTTTTTTTTTTAACATCTTTCTTGGAGTATAATTGTTTACAATGGTGAGTTAGTTTCTGCTTTATAACAAAATGAATCAGCTATACATATACATATATCCCCATATGTCTTTCCTCTTGTGTCTCCCTCCGACCCTCCCTATCCCACCCCTCTAAGTGGTCACAAAACACCAAGCTGATCTCCCTGTGCTATGCAGCTGCTTCCCACTAGCTACCTATTTTACATTTGTAGTGTATATATGTCAATGCCACTCTCTCACTTCATCTCAGCTTACCCTTCCACTCGCCGTGTCCTCAAGTCCATTCTCTATGTCTGCGTCTTTATTCCTGTCCTGCCTCTAGGTTCGTGAGAAACATTTTTTTTTTTAGATTCCATATATATGTGTTAGCATACAGTATTTGTTGTCATCTTTCTGACTTACTTCACTCTGTGTGACAGACTCTATGTCCATCCACCTCACTACAAATAACTCAATTTCATTTCTTTTAATGGCTGAGTAATACTCCACTGTATATATGTGCCACATCTTCTTTATCCATTGAGCTGTCGATGGACATTTAGGTTGCTTCCATTTCCTGGCTGTTGTAAATAAAGCTGCAGTGAACATTGTGGTACCGGACTTTTTTTGAATTATGGTTTTCTGACGGTATACGCCCACTAGTGGGATTGCTAGGTCAAATGGTAGTTCTATTTTCAGTTTTCTAAGGAACCTCCATACTGTTCTCCATAGTGGCTGTGTCAATTTACATTCACACCAACAGTGCAAGAGGGTTCCCTTTTCTCCACATCCTCTCCAGCATTTATTGTTTGTAGATTTTTTGATGATGGCCATTCTGACTGTTGTGAGGAGATAATTCATTGTAGTTTTGATTTGCATTTCTCTAATGATTAGTGATGTTGAGCATCCTTTCATGTGTTTGTTGGCAATCCGTATATCTTCTCTGGAGAAATGTCTATTTAGGTCTTCTGCCCATTTTTGGATTGGGTTGTTTGCTTTTTGATATTGAGCTGCAGGAGCTGCTTGTAAATTTTGGAGATTAATCCTTTGTCAGCTTCTTCATCTGCAAATACTTTCTCCAATTCTGAGGGTTGTCTTTTCATCTTGTTTATGGTTTCCTTTGCTGTGCAAAAGCTTCTAAGTTTCATTAGGTCCCATTTGTTTATTTTTGTTTTTATTTCCCTTTCTCTAGGAGGTGGGTCAAAAAGGATCTTGCTGTGATTTATGTCATAGAGTGTTCTGCCTATGTTTTCCTCTAAGAGTTTTCTAGTGTCTGGCCTTACATTTAGGTCTTTAATGAATTTTGAGTTTATTTTTGTGTATGGTGTTAGGGAGTGTTCTAATTTCATTCTTTTACATGTAGCGGCCCCATTTTCCCAGCACCACTTATTGAAGAGGCTGTCTTTTCTCCAGTGTATATTCTTGCCTCCTTTATCAAAAATAAAGTGACCATATGTGCGTGGGTTTATCTCTGGGCTTTCTATGCTGTTCCATTGATGTTTATTTCTGTTTTTGTGCCAGTACCATATACTCTCTTGATTACTGTAGCTTTGTAGCATAGTCTGAAGTCCAGGAGCCTGATTCCTCCAGCTCCGATTTTCTTTCTCAAGATTGCTTTGGCTATTTGGGGTCTTTTGTGATTCCATACAAATTGTGAAAATTTTTGTTCTAGTTCTGTAAAAAATGCCATTGGTAGTTTAATAAGGATTGCATTGAATCTGTAGATTGCTTTGGGTAGTATAGTCATTTTCACAATGTTGATTCTTCCAATCCAAGAACATGGTATATCTCTCCATCTGTTTGTTTCCTCTTTAATTCATCAGTGTCTTATAATTTTCTGCATACAGGTCTTTTGTCTCCTTAGGTAGGTTTATTCCTAGGTGTTTTATTCTTTTGGTTGCAGTGGTGAATGGGAGTGTTTCCTTAATTTCTCTTTCAGATTTTTCATCATTAGTGTATAGGAATGCAGGAGATTTCTGTGCATTAATTTTCTATCCTGTTACTTTACCAAATTCGTTGATTAGCTCTAGTAGTTTTCTGGTAGCATCTCTAGGATTTTCTATGCATAGTATCATGTCATCTGCAAACAGTGACAGCTTTACTTCTTTTCTGATTTGGATTCTTCTTATTTCTTTTTCTTCTCTGATTGCCGGGGCTAAAGCTTCTAAAACTATGTTGATAATAGTGATGAGAGTGGACAACCTTGTCTTGTTCCTGATCTTAGTGGAAATGCTTTCAGATTTTCAACACTGAGAAAGATGTTGCCTGTGGGCTTGTCATATATGGCCTTTATTATGTTGCGGTAAGTTCCCTCTGTGCCTACATTCTGGAGTGTTTTTATCATAAATGGGTGTTGAATTTTGTCAAAAGATTTTTCTGAATCTTTTGAGTTGATCATATGGTTTTTCTCCTTCAGTTTGCTAATACAGTGTATCACATTGATTGATTTGCGTATATTGAAGAATCCTTGCATTCCTGGGATAAACCCCACTTGATCATGGTGTATGATCCTTTTAAGCTGCTGTTGGACTCTGTTTGCTAGTATTTTGTTGAGGATTTTTGCATCTGTGTTCATCAGTGGTATTGGCCTGTAGTTTTCTTTCTTTGTGACATCTGTCTGGTTTTGGTATCAGGGTGATGGTGGCCTTGTAGAATGAGTTTGGGAGTGTTACACCCTCTGCTATAGTTTGGATGAGTTTGAGAAAGGTAGGTGTTAGCTTTTCTCTAAATGTTTGATAGACTTCGCCTCTGAAGCCATCAGGTCCTGGGCCTTTGTTGGTTGGAAGATTTTTAATCACAGTTTCAATTTCAGTGCTTGTGGTTGTTCTGTTTATATTTTCTCTTTCTTCCTGGTTCAGTCTCGGAAGGTTGTGGTTTGCTAAGAATTTGTCCATTTCTTCCAGGTTGTCCATTTTATTGGCATAGAGTTGCTTGTAGTAATCTCTCATGATCCTTCGTATTTCTGCAGTGTCAGTTGTTACTTCTCCATTTTCATTTCTAGTTCTGTTGGTATGAGTCTTCTCCCTTTTTTTGTTGATGAGTCTGGTTAATGGTTTATCAATTTTGTTTATGTTCTCAAAGAACTAGCTTTTAGTTTTATTGATCTTTGCTATTGTTTCCTTCATTTCTTTTTCCTTTATTTCTGATCTGATCTTTATGATTTTTTTCCTTCTGCTAACTTTTTGGGTTTTTTTGTTCTTCTATCTCTAATTGCTTTAGGTGTAAGGTTAGGTTGTTTACTTGAGATGTTTGTTGTTCCTTGAGGTAGGATTGTATTGCTTTGTACTTCTCTCTTAGAACTGGTTTTGCTGCATCCCATAGGTTTTGGGTTGTCGTGTTTTCATTATCATTTGTTTCTAGGTATTTTTTGATTTCCTCTTTGATTTCTTCAGTGATCTCTTGGTTATTAAGTAGCATATTGTTTAGCCTCCATGTGTTTTTATTTTTTACAGATTTTTTCTGTAATTGATACCTAGTCTCATAGTGTTGTGGTTGGAAAAGATCTGTGATACGATTTAAATTTTCTTAAATTTACCAAGGCTTGATTTGTGACCCACGGTATGATCTATCCTGAAGGATGTTCCATGAGCACTTGAGAAGAAAGTGTATTCTGTTGTTTTTGGATGAAATGTCCTATAGATATCAATTAAGTCCATCTTGTTGAATGTATCATTTACAGCTTGTGTTTCCTTATTTATTTTCATTTTGGATGATCTGTCCATTGGTGAAAGTGGGGTATTAACGTCCCCTTACTGATTGTGTTACTGTTGATTTCCCCTTTATGGCTGTTAGCATTTTCCTTATGTATTGAGGTGCTCCTATGGTGGGTGCATAAATATTTACAATTGTTATATCTTCTCCTTGGTTTGATCCATTGATCATTATGTAGTGTCCTTCTTTGTCTCTTGTAATAGTCTTTATTTTATTTTATTTTTTTGCCATACGTGGGCCTCTCACTGTTGTGGCCTCTCCCGCTGCAGAGCACAGGCTCCAGACGCGTAGGTTCAGTGGCCGTGGCTCACGGGCCCAGCCGCTCCGTGGCATGTGGGATCCTCCTGGACTGGGGCATGAACCCACATCCCCTTCATTGGCAGGAGGACCCTCAACCACTGCACCACCAGGGAAGCCCTAGTCTTTATTTTGAAGTCTATTTTTTCTGATATGGGAATTGCTACTCCAGCTTTCTTCTGATTTCCATTTGCATGGAATATCTTTTTCCATCCCCTCACTTTCAGTCTGTATGTGTGCCTAGGTCTGAAGTGGGTCCCTTGTAGACAGGATATATACGGGTCTTGTTTTCCCTTTTTTTTTGCGGTACGCGGGCTTCTCACCACTGCAGCCTCTCCCATTGCGGAGCGCAGGCTCCTGACGTGCAGGCTCAGCGGCCATGGCTCATGGGCCTAGCTGCTCCGCGGCATGTGGGATCCTCCTGGACCAGGGCACGAACCCATGTCCCCTGCATTGGCAATCGGACTCTCAACCACTGCGCCACCAGGGAAGCCCCAGGTCTTGTTTTTGTATCCGTTCAGCCGGTCTGTGTCTTTTGGTTGGAGCATTTAGTCCATTTACATTTAAGGTAATTATTGATATGTAAGTTCTTATTTCCAGTTTTCTTAATTGTTTTGGCTTTGTTATTGTAGGACTTTTTCTTCTCTTGTGTTTCCTGCCTAGAGAAGTTCCTTTAGCATTTGTTGTAAAGCTGGTTTGGTGGTTCTGAATTCTCTTAGCTTTTGCTTGTATATAAAGATTTTAATTTCTCCATCCAATCTAAATGAGACCCTTGCTTGGTAGAGTAATCTTGGTTGTAGTTTTTTTCCTTTCATCACCTTAAATATGTCCTGCTACTCCCCTTCTGGCTTGCAGAGTTTCTCCTGAAAGGTCAGCTGTTAACCTTATGGCGATTCCCTTGTATGTTATTTGTTGTTTTTCTCTTGCTGCTTTTAATATATATTTTTTTGTATTTAACTTTTGATAGCTTGATTAATATGTGTCCTGGCATGTTTCTCCTTGCATTTATCCTGTATGGGACTCTGCGCTTCCTGGACTTGATTAACGATTTCCTTTCCCATATTAGGGAAGTTTTCAACTATAATCTCTTCAAATATTTTCTCAGTCCCTTTCTTTTGCTCTTCTTCTTCTGGAACCCCTATAATTCGAATGTTGGTGCATTTATTGTTGTCCCAGAGGTCTCTAAGAATGTCCTCAATTCTTTTTATATTTTTTTTCTTTATTCTGCTCTGCGGTAGTTATTTCCACTCTTTTGTCTTTCAGGTCACTTATCCGTTCTTCTGCCTCAGTTATTCTGCTATTGATTCCTTCTAGAGAATTTTTAATTTCATTTATTGTGTTGCTCGTCATTGTTTGTTTGCTCTTTTGTTCTTCTAGGTGCTTGTTAAACATTTCTTGTATTCTTCTCCATTCTATTTCCAAGATTTTGGATCATCTTTACTATCATTACTCTGATTTCTTTTTCAGGCATACTTCCTATTTCTTATTAATTTGTTTGCTCTGGTGGACTTTTACCTTGTTCCTTCATCTGCTGTGTGTTTCTCTGTCTTCTCATTTTGCTTAACTTACTGTGTTGGGGGTCTCCTCTTCATAGGCTGCAGGTTCGTAGTTCCCATTGTTTTCCGTGTCTGCCCCCAGTGGCTAAAGTTGATTCAGTGTGTTCTGTAGGCTTCCTGGTGGGGGTTACTTGTGCCTGTGTTCTGGTGGATGGGTCTGGATCTTGTGTTTCTGGTGGGCAGGCCCAAGTCCAGTGGTGTGTTTTGGGGTGTCTGTGACCTTATTATGATTTTAGGCAGCCTCTCTGCTAATGGGTGGGGTTGTGTTACTGCCTTACTAGTTGTTTGGCATAGGATGTCCAGCACTGTAGCTTGCTGGTCGTTGAATGGAGCTGGGTCTTAGTGTTGAGATGGAGATCTCTGGGAGAGCCTTTGTCATTTGATATTGTGTGGAGCTGGGAGGTCTCTGGTTGACCAGTGTGCTGAACTCGGCTCTCCCACCTCAGAGGCACAGTCCTGACATCCGGCCGGAGCACCAAGACTGTGTCAGCCACATGGCTCATAAGAAAAGGGAGAAAGAAAGAAAGGAGGAAAGAAAAAAATAAAATAAAATAAAGTTATTAAAATAAAAATTAAAAATAATTATTAAAAATTTAAAAACATAAGAAAAAAGCAAAGAAAGAAAGAAAGAAGAGAGCGACCAAGCCAACAAACAAATGCACCAATGATAACAAGTGCTAAAAACTAAACTAAAAAAAAAAACAGACAGAACCCTAGGACAAATGGTAAAATTAAAGCTATACAGAGAATCACACAAAGTAGCATACAGATACATATTCACAAAAAGAGATAAGGAAAAAATATATTTATGTATATATATAAAAAAGGAGGAAGAGACCAACCAAATCAATAAACAAATCTACAATACTTAACTAATATAACCATAAAACCAGAAACAAATTAGATGCAGAAAGCAAACCCCAAGTCTCCTGTTGGTCCTAAAATCCACCACCTCAATTTTGGCCTGATTCGTTGTCTATTCAGGTATTCCACAGATGCAGTGTACATCAAGTTGATTGTGGAGATTTAATCAGCTGTTCCTGAGGCTGCTGGGAGAAATTTCCCTTTCTCTTCTTTGTTCGAACAGCTCCCAGGGTTCAGCTTTGGATTTGGCCCCGCCTCTGCGTGTAGGTCTCCGGAGGGCGTCTGTTCTTCGCTCAGACAGGATGGGGTTAAAGGAGTCGCTGATTCGGGGGCTCTGGCTCGCTCAGGCCGGGGGGAGGGAGGGGCACGGAGTGCGGGGCGAGCCTGCGGCGGCAGAGGCTGGCGTGACGTTGCACCAGCATGAGGCGCGCCATGCGTTCTCCCGGGGAAGCTGTCCCTGGATCACGGGACCCTGGCAGTGGTGGGCTGCACAGGCTCCCGGGAAGGGAGGTGTGGATAGTGACCTGTGCTCGCACACAGGCTTCTTGGTGGCTGTAGCAGCAGCCTTAGCGTTTCATGCCCGTCTCTGGTGTCCGCGCTGGTAGCCGCGGCTCGCGCCCGTCTCTGGAGCTCGTTTAGGCGGTGCTCGGAATCCCCTCTCCTCGCGCACGCTGCAACAATGATCTCTTGCCTCTTATTTAGGTCCAGACTTTTTCCCGGACTCCCTCCCACCGAGCTGTGGTGCACTAGCCCCCTTCAGGCTGTGTTCACGCCACCAACCCCAGTCCTCTCCCTGGGACCTGACCTCCGAAGCCCGAGCCTCAGCTCCCAGCCCCCGCCCACCCCGGCGGGTGAGCAGACAAGCGTCTCAGACTGGTGATCCTCTGCGCAGAAATGTCTCCGCTTTGCCCTCCACACCCCTGTTGCTGCGCGGCTGCGCACTCCTCCGTGGCTCCGAAGCTCCCCCCCGCCTCCGCCCCCCGCAGTCTCCGCCCGTGAAGGGGCTTCCTAGTGTGTGGAGACTTTTCCTCCTTCACAGCTCCCTCCCAGAGGTGCAGGTCCCGTCCCTACTCTTTTGTCTCTGTTTTTTCTTTTCTTTTTTTTTTTTTTGCCTTACCCAGGTACTTGGGGAGTTTCTTGCCTTTTGGGAAGTCTGAGGTCTTCTGCCAGCATTCAGTAGGTGTTCTGTAGGAGTTGTTCCACATGTAGATGTATTTCTGATGTATTTGTGGGGAGGAAGGTAATCTCCATGTCTTACTCCTCCGCCATCTTAAAGGTCTCCCTGCACTGACTTTTAAAACATTTTATTTTGAGCTAATTTTGCTACATGCAGTTGTATGAAATATCACAGAGATATCCTAAGTATGCTCTACCTAGGTTATCCCAATGATGACAGCTATATATGACTATGGAGCACATCACACCAAAAAATTAATATTGTTACAAACCTATTATCCTATTCAGATTGCCCCAATTTTACTGGTTGTATGTATGTATGTGTGTTGTCACGTGAGCAGATTTGTGTGACCACCGCCACAGACAAGATACATAACCATTCAGTAACCACAGGGGTCCTCTGTGTTGCCCTTTCTAAGCAAACTCACCTCCCTACAGAACCGCCCCCCAAAACCTGTCCTTAACCCCTGGCAATCACAAATCTAGTCTCCATTTCTGTAACTTTATCATTTTTAAAAGTTATTTAAATGGAATCATGCAGTATGTTAAACTTTAGTGATTGGCTTTTTTTCCCCACTCAGCATAATTTTCTAGAGATTTATCCAAGCCATTGCTTCTACAAATGGTCTTTTCCTTTTTACTGCTGAGTAGTTTTCCATGGTATGGATGTAACATGGTTTGTTTAATCACTTAATCGTTTACTGTTCAAGGACCTCTGGGTTGAATCCAGTTTTTGGCAAGTGAATATAACTGCTATTGATATCTGTGTACATGTTTTGGTGTACATGGAAATTTTAATTCTCTGAGATAAATGCTCAGATGTGCAACTGCTGGGGTCATATGGTAATTGCATGTTTAGTTTTATAAAAAACTGCCAAACTTTTTTCCAGAGTGGCTGTACCATTTAAATTCCCAATGACAATATATGAATGATCTTATTCCTCTGCATACTCTCCAGCATTTGGTGTTGTCTCTATTTTTTTATTTTAGCATTTCTAATAGGTGTGTCATAATATATCATTGTGGTTTTAAGTTTCATCTCTCTGATGGTAAATGATGCTAAATATAGGTATATTTCAGAGATACTGCAGGTTCGGTTCCAGACCACCACAATAAAGCAAAAATTAAAATAAAGTGAGTCGCATGATTTTTTACTTTTCCCAGTGCATATACAAGTTATGTTTACACTGTACTGTAGGCTGCTGAGTGTGTAATAGCATTATGTCTGAAAAATCAATGTATATACCCAAAAAGATTTTATTGCTAAAAAATGCTAACCATCATCTGAGACTTCAATAGTCATAATCTTTTGTCTGGTGGAAGGTCTTGCCTCTATGTTGATGGCTGCTGACTGTTCAGGTTGGTGGTTGCTCAAGGTTGGGGTGGCTCTGGCAATTTCTTAAAATAAGACAACAGTGAAGTTTGCCACATTGATTGACTCTTCCTTTCATGAATGATTTCTCTGTAGTATGCAATACTATTTACTAGCATTTTACCCACATAGGACTTCTTTCAAAATTACAGTCAGTCCTCTCAAACCCTGCTGCTGCTTTACCAACTAAGTTTATGTAATATTCTAAATCTTTTGTTGTCATTTCAACAATCTTCAAAACCTCTTCACTAGGAGTAGGTTCCATCTCAAGAAACCACTTTCTTTGCTCATCCATAAAAAGCAACTCCTCATCCATTGAAGTTTTATCATAAAATTGCAGACATTCAGTCACATCTTCAGGCTCCCCTTCCAATGCTAGTTCTCTTGCTATTTCTACCACATCTTCAGTGACTTCCTCCACTGAAGTCTTGAACTCCTCAAAGTCATCCATGAGGGTTGGAATCAGCTTCTTCCAAACTCTTGTTAATGTTGATATTTTGCCCTCTTCCCATGAATCACCAAAGTTCTTAATGGCTTCTGGAATGGTGAATCCTTTTCAGAAAGTTTCAATTTACTTTTCCCAGATCCATCAGAGGAATCACTATCTATGGCAGCTATCACCTTATGAAATGCCTTTCTTAAATAATAAGACTTGAAAGTTGAAATGACTCCTCGATCCATGGGGTGCAGTATGGATGCTGTATTAGCAGGCAGGAAAACAACATTAATCTCATTGCACATTTCCATCAGAGCTCTTGGGTAACCTGGTGCATTGTCAATAGCAGTAATATTTTGAAAAGAATCTTTTTTTTTCTGAGCAGTATCTCTCAACAGTGGACTTAAAATATTTGATAAACTACGTTGTAAAGAGATGTGCTTTCATCCAGGCTTTGTTGTTCCTTTTATAGAGCACAGGCAGAGTAGATTTAGCGTATTTTTTAAGGGCCCTAGGATTTTCAGAATGGTAAATGAGCATTGGCTTTTCAAGTTTAAGTCCCCAGCTGCATTAACCCCTAACAAGAGAGTCAACCCATCCTTTGAAGCTTTGAAACCAGGCATTGACTTCTTCTCTCTAGCTATAAAAGTCCTAGATGGTATCCTCTTCCAATATTAGACTGTTTCACCTACACCAAAAATCTGTTGTTTAGTGTAGCTGTCTTCATAAATTTTCTTAGCTAGATCTTCTGGATAACTTGCTGTATCTTCTACATCACTCTGCATCAGCCCTTGCTGCTTCACTTTGCACTTTTATGTTATGGAAACACCTTCTTTCCTCAAACCTCATGAACCAACCTCTGCTAGGTTTGAACTTTTCTTCTGCAGCTTCCTCACCTCCCTCAGCCTTCATAGAATTGAAGAGAGTTAGGGCCATTAAAGGACCTAAAATTTGGCCTTGCTCTGGATTGGGCTTTGGCTTAAGGGAATGTTGTGGTAGGTTTAATCTATATAGAACACTAAAGCTTTATATCAGCAATAAGGCTGTTTCACTTTCTCATCATTCATGTGTTCGCTGGAACTTTTAACATCTTTCAAGAACTTTTCCTTTGCATCCACAACTTAGCCAACTAGCACAAGAGGCCTAGCTTTGGGCTATCTCGGCTTTCAACATGCCTTCCTCGCTAAGCTTAATCATTTCTAGCTCTTGAATTAAGGTGAGAGATGTGACTTTTCCTCTCACTTGAAAACTTAGAGGCCACTGTAGTGTTATTAATTAGCCTAATTTTAATATTTATAGGGAGGAATAGGGAGGCCTGAGAAGAAGGAGAGTAATGGGGGAATGGCCTGTCAGCGTAGTGGTCAGAACACACACAACGATTGTCAATTAAGTTCACCTACTTATATGAGTGTGGTTCGTGGCACCCCAAAACAACTACAATAGTAACATCAAATATCACTGATCACAGATCAGCATAATAAGGATAATAATAATAATAATACAAGGTTGAAATAAATGTTGGGAATTACCAAAATGTGACACAGAGTCACAAAATGAGCAAGTGCTGTTGGAAAATGGTGCCTATAGACTTGTTTGATGCAGGGTTGCCACAAACCTTCGATTTGTAAAAATCACAGCATCTGTGAAGTGCATTAAAATGAAGTATGCCTGTGTCTTTTTCTGTGCCTATTTGACATCCTTATATCTCCTTTATGGAAATATCTCTTCATGTTTTTTGCCTATTTTGTACTTGGATTTTTTTTTTCTAATGAGTTTTGAGAGTACTTTATGCGTTCTACATATCAACCCTTTGTCAGGTATATGTGTTGCAAATATTTTCTCCTTGTCTATAACTTGCCTTTTTCATTCTCTTAACAGAGTTTTTCATGGATCAAATGTTTTAAATTTTAGACAAGTCTAGTTATTCAGTTTTCCTTTTCTGGATCATGTTTTTAGTATCAAGGCTAAGAAATTTTTGCCTATCCCTAGAACCTAAAAATTTTCTCCTATTTTTTTCTTAAAAAAGTAGCTATAGTTTGATGTTTAAGTCCATCATTCATTTTGAGAAATCTTCTGTATGAGGTGTGATGTTTAGGTCAAGGTTCATTTTTATGCCTACAAGTGTCTAAGTACTTTAGTACCACTTGTTGAAAAGGCTACTCTTCCTCCATTGAATTGCTTTTGTATCTCTGTCAAAAATCATTTGGGCATATTTGTGTGGGTGTAATTTTAGCTTCTATGTTATGGTCCATTGATTGATATGTCTATCCCTCCACCAATACAACACCATCTTGATTACTTTAGCTATATAGTGAGCCTTAATATCAGGTAGGATGATTTCTCTCACTTTATTCTTCTTTGTCAAGGTTGTTTTAGCTATTCTAGGATTTTTGCCTTTCCATATAAATTTTAGAATAACCTTGTCTATGTCTCAGACAATCTTGCTATGATTTTGATTGGAGTTGCTTAAACCCAACTTAATGTGGGGAAAATCTTTACTACGTTGAGTCTTTCAATCCATGAACATGGTATGTCTCTCCATTTAGTAGGTTTTCTTTGATTTTTCACCAGCATTTTGTAAATTTTAGTATTCATATCATGCACATATTTTTTAAGTGTATACCTTAGTATCTCATTTTCACTGGGGCAATGGTAAACGGCATTGTGTTTTTAATTTTAGTTTCTATGTGTTCACTGTTAGTATAAAAAATGTGATGGATTTTTCTGTATTGCTCTTGTATCCTACAACCTCGCTGATGTTTATTTACTTTTATTTTTCTCATAGTTCTAACAGCTTCCTGAACCTGGTTTCCAAGATTGTTACTAATTAAGAGGGAGAGGGATTTCCTCAGGCAGATGCACTTACAGCAGTACAATATGAAAGTTGACATGAGGGGAGGAGGGATACAATTTAATTAGGTGGACATAACTCCCAAAGCACAGGGCTCTAGGGGCCCTTTGGCAAAGTGGCATACAAATTATACTCCCTCAAAACATCCTTGTATAATTGAGGTTCTTGATGACCTAAGAGGTCATTAAGAAGCCATGTCTGACCTAAGAGGTCATGAAATGACATTCTTAATATACTTAAGGAAAAAAATGTTGAAACTATACAAATGTATTTTACTTAAAAAAAAAGAACACGATAATTTTCAAAAAATATTTTTACAAAATAAAGTTTAAATCACATTCTAGGTCCTTTAATGGAGGTAAATACAACTGAATTGATCATCCTGAATAACTCATTTCGTAAATATACCATGTGCTTAGACTCATAGATGCACATGTACGTGCGTACACACACATACACACACACACACGCACACACAAAACCCCTTCACACTGCAAAGAGTGAATTGGTCTGCATTAACTTTAACATGAGGGGCTTAGATCAACAGTTATAGAAGGACCATTTATTTTTAAACTAGCCAGTATTGAATGTCCAGTGGTAATATAAGTCTATTTCACCAGTTTGGATCAGAAGCCCTATCTCTACCATGTGTTAAAAGATATATACTGGTGAAACAATCACGTCAATGGAGAAAGAGCTGGTTAAACATGGGCCAGCAAGATAGGCAGTGCATCAAAGGAGGGTGTGATGATTATATGTTGCAGTATTCATTAGGGACTGGGACTTGTAGGATTTCTTCTTTAAATTTAGATAGTGGTTTTAAATTCCCTAC
>NW_006793272.1:2089015-2114400 GCF_000442215.2 Lipotes vexillifer
CACATCTTTCCTGAAATGATTTAAATGTTTTTTGCACAGGGTTAATATTGGCAGTTCCCTCTGCACATTTTGAATCTCTCTTTATTGACTCTTGGTCTTCTCCTGGGGTGGTAGAGGAAGTACATCTTTCTCTAGGCACATCTGTGGTCATGTTTTTGCCTTTATCCCCCACCACCGCCAAATCAAAGACTTGATCTGTTAAATTTTATTGAGCCAGATCTCATTCCCAGCAATAGTTTTAAGCAACAGTTGGCAAGAAGATGTTTGTTTGCAATGGTTTCTCATGATAACTTCCTCTCTAGTTCTTTTATGTGGTCTTCTTTGGCCTGTGGCTGTTCTTATACCTCTACAAAGTAGGCGACTAGCCTAGTGACAGTATTTCAGAAAGAGTGGGAAGACTGTAATGACTTGCTCCTCCCTAAATCTTTCAATTTATTGGCTGAAGACTGAAATTCCACCATCAGTTCTCTGTCTTTATCTTACTCTATCCCTCAGAAACTTTTGACACAGGCGACCACACCCTGCTTTCAGAAACACTCTTTTCTCCAGACGTTCATGATACCACACTCTCCTGGTTTTTCTCCTACCTGACAGAGTGCTTTTTCTGTTATTTTGTTAGCTCCCTTTTTCTCTGTCTTCTAAAATTCAGAGTTCCCCAGAATTTAATTGTGTCATGCCTTCTCTTTTCTATCTATATTCATTAAGTAGGTAATCTCATTTAGTTTTATGGCTTTTATATTGTCTCTGTGCTGATGACTCCCAAAGTTATATGTCCCTAGTAGTTCAGACACCCATCTCCAACTGGCTTCTTGACATCTCTTGGATGTCTAATAGGTATAGCAAACATAATATGCTCAAAAAATAATTCGGTTGATTCTGTCCCCTAGTCCCCTCTTCTGCCCTGGTCAAACATATGTGTTCATTACATAGTATTTTTCATCTCACCTAATGGTACTGCAATTCACCCAAATGTCTAACCCTAAAACACAAGAATCATCCTTGATTTCTCTTTTTCGTTCATAACTCACATTCAATTCAACATCAAATGCTCTCACCTTTACCTCTAAAAGTATATCCCACATATATCTGTTTCTCAGTCTTCCCTATTACCACTCTAGTTAGTAATCATCATCGCTCAACTGAACTATTATAATAGTCTCCTTAATACTTTTCCCTATTTCTCTCTTGCCCTCCTCTACAACCACCCCCAGGACTAATCTGCAAAATTGTTTTTAACATCTTTATAGGAATATAATTGCTTTACAATGGTGTGTTAGTTTCTGCTTTATAACAAAGTGAATCACCTATACATATACATATATCCCCATATCTCTTCCCTCTTGTGTCTCCCTCCCTTGCACCCTCCCTATCCCACCCCTCTTGGTGGTCACAAAGCACTGAGCTGATCTACCTGTACTATGTGGCTGATTCCCACTAGTTATCTATTTTATATTTGGTAGTATATATAAGTCCATGCCACTCTCTTACTTCGTCCCAGCTTACCCTTCCCCCTCCCCATGTCCTCAAGTCCATTCTCTAGTAGGTATGCATCTTTATTCCCGTCCTGCCCCTAGGTTCTTGATAACCATTTTTTTTTTTTTTTAGATTCCATATATATGTGTTAGCATACGGTACTTGTTTTTCTCCTTCTGACTTACTTCACTCTGTATGACAGACTCTAGGTACATCCACCTCACTACAAATGACTCAATTTCGTTTCTTTTTGTGGCTGAGTAATATTGCGTTGTGCATATGTGCCACATCTTCTTTATCCATTCATCTCTCGATGGACACTTAGGTTGCTTCCATGTCCTGGCTGTTGTAAATAGAGGTGCAATGAACACTGTAGTACATGACTCTTTTTCAGTTATGGTTTTCTCGGGGTATATGACCAGTAGTGGGATTGCTGGGTTGTATGGTAGTTCTATTTGTAGTTTTTTAAGGAACCTCCATACTGTTCTCCATAGTGACTGTATCAACTTACATTCCCACCAACAGTGCGAGAGGGTTCCCTTTACTCCACACCCTCTCGAGCATTTATTGTTTGTAAATTTTCTGATGATGGACATTCTGACTGGTGTGAGGTGATACTTCATTGTAGTTTTGATTTGCATTTCTCTAATGATTAATGATGTTGAGCAGCTTTCCTTGTGCTTCTTGGCCATCTATATGTCTTCTTTGGAGAAATGTCTATTTAGGTCTTCTGCCCATTTTTGGATTGGGTTGTTTTTTTTTTTTAATATTGAGCTGCATAAGCTGTTTATATACTTTGGAGATTAATCCTTTGTCCATTGATTTGTTTGTAAATATTTTCTCCCATTCTGAGGGTTGTCTTTTCATCGTTTGTAGTTTCCTTTGTTGTACAAAAGCTTTTAAGTTTCATTAGGTCCCATTTGTTTATTTTTGTTTTTATTTCCATTTCTTTAGGAGGTGGATGAAAAGAGATCTTGCTGTGATTTATGTCAAAGAGTGTTCTTCCTATATTTTCCTCTAAGAGTTTTATAGTGTCCACTCTTACATTTAGGTCTCTAATCGATTTTGAGTTTATTTTTGCGTATGGTGTTAGGGAGTGTTCTAATTTCATTCTTTTACATGCAGCTGTCCAGTTTTCCCAGCACCACTTATTGAAGAGACCCTCTTTTCTCCATTGTATATCCTTCCCTCCTTTGTCATATTAGTTGACCATAGGTGTGTGGGTTTATCTCTGGGCTTTCTATCATGTTCCATTGATCTGTATTTCTGTTTTTGTGCCAGTACCATGTTGCCTTGATTACTGTAGCTTTGTAGGATAGTCTGAAGTCAGGGAGTCTCATTCCTCCAGCTCCGTTTTTTTCCCTCAAGACTGCTTTAGCTATTCGGCGTCTTCTGTGTCTCCATACAAATTTTAAGATTTTTTTTGTTCTGTTCTGTAAAAAATGCCATTGGTAATTTGATAGGGATTGCATTAAATATATAGATTGCTTTGGGTAGTATAGTCATTTTCACAATATTGAGTCTTCCAATCCAAGAATGTGGCATATCTCTCCATCTGTTTGTGTCATCTTTAATTTCTTTCATCAGTGTCTTATAGTTTTCTGCATACAGGTCTTTTGTCTCTCTTGGTAGGTTTATTCCTAGGTCTTTTATTCTTTGTGTTGCAGTGATAAAATGGGAGTGTTTCCTTAATTTCTCGTTCAGATTTTTCATCATTAGTGTATAGGAATGCAAGAGATTTCTGTGCATTAATTTTCTATCCTGCAACTTTCCCAAATTCATTGGTTAGCTCTAGTAGTTTTCTGGTGGCATCTTTAGGATTCTCTATGTATAGTATCATGTCCTCTGCAAGCAGTGACAGCTTTACTTCTTCTTTTCTGATTTGGATTCCTTTTATTTCTTTTTCTTCTCTGATTGCTGTGGCTAGGACTTCCAAAACTATGTTAAATAATAGTGGTGAGAGTGGACATCCTGTTTTGTTCCTGATCTTAGAGGAAATGCTTTCAGCTTTTCACCGTTGAGAATGATGTTTGCTGTGGGTTTGTCATATATGGCCTTTATTATGTTGAGGTAGGTTCCTTCTTTGCCCACTTTCTGGATAGTTTTTATCATGAATGGGTGTTTAATTTTGTCAAAAGCTTTTTCTGCATGTATTGAGATGACCATGTGGTTTTGATTCTTCAATTTGTTAATATGGTGTATCACATTGATTGATTTGCATATATTGAAGAATCCTTGCATCCCTGGGATAAATCCCACTTGATCATGGTGTATGATCCATTTAATGTGCTGTTGGATTCTGTTTGCTAGTATTTGGTTGACGATTTTTGCATCTATATTCATCAGTGATATTGGTCTGTAATTTTCTTTTTATTTTAGTATCTTTGTCAGGTTTTGATATCATGGTGACGGTGGCCTCATAGCATGAGTTTGGAAGTATTCCTTCCTCTGCAATTTTTTGGAAGAGTTTGAGAAGGATGGGTGTTAGCTCTTCTCTAAATGTTTGACAGAATTCACCTGTGAAGCCATCTGGTCCTGGACTTTTGTTTGTTGGAAGATTTTTAATCACAGTTTCAGTTTCATTACTTGTGATTAGTCTGATCATATTTTCTATTTCTTCCTGAGTCAGTCTTGGAAGGTTTTACCTTTGTAAGAATTTGTCCATTTCTTCCAGGTTGTCCATTTTATTGGCATAGAGTTGCTTATAGTAGTCTCTTAGGATGCTTTGTATTTCTGTGGTGTCTGTTGTAACTTCTCCTTTTTCATTTCTAATTTTATTGATTTGAGTCCTCTCCCTCTTTTTCTTGATCAGTCTGGCTAATGGATATCAATTTTGTTTATCTTCTCAAAGAACCAGCTTTTAGTTTTAATTATCTTTGCTATTGTTTTGTTTCTATTTCATTTATTTCTGATCTGATCTTCATGATTTCTTTCCTTCTGCTAACTTTGGGTTTTGTTTGTTCTTCTTTCTCTGGTTCCTTTAGGTGTAAGGTTAGATTGTTTATTTGAGATTTTTCTCGTTTCTTGAGGTAGTATTGTATAGCTATAAACTTCCCTCTTAGAACTGCTTTTTCTGGGTCCCATAGGCTTTGGATCGTCGTGTTTTCATTGTCATTTGTCTCTTGGTGTTTTTTGATTTCCTCTTTGATTTCTTCAGTGATCTCTTGGTTATTTAGTAGTGTATTGTTTAGCCTGCATGTGTTTGTGTTTTTTTCACTTTTTTCCCTTAATTGATTTCTAATCTCATAGCATTGTGGTCAGAAAACATGCTTGATATGATTTCAATTTTCTTAAATTTACTGAAGCTTGATTTGTCACTCAAGATGTGATCTATCCTGGAGAATGTTCCATACGCACTTGGGAAAAAAGTGTAATCTGCTGTTTTTGGATGAAATGTCCTATAAATATCAATTAAATCTGTCTGGTCTATTGTGTCATTTAAAGCTTGTGTTTCCTTGTTAATATTCCATTTGGATGATCTGTCCGTTGGTGTAAGTGAGGTGTTAAAGTCCTCCACTATTATTGTGTTACTGTCAACTTCTTCTTTTATAGCTGTTAGCAGTTGCCTTATGTATCGTGGTGCTCCTATGTTGGGTGCATATATATTTATAAGTGTTATCTCTTCTTTCTGGATTGGTCCCTTGATCATTATGTAGTGTCCTTCCTTGTCTCTTGTAACATTCTTTATTTTAAAGTGTATTTTATCTGATAAGTGTAGTGCTCCTCCAGCTTTCTTTTGATTTCCATTTGCATGGAACATCTTTTTCCATCCCCTCAATTTCAGTCTGTATGTGTCCCTAGGTCTGAAGTAGGTCTCTTATAGACAGCATATATATGGGTCTTGTTTTTGTATCCATTCAGCGAGCCTGTGTCTTTTGGTTGGAGCATTTAATCCATTCACGTTTAAGGTAATTATCGGTATGTATGTTCCTGTTACCATTTTCTTTATTGTTTTTGGTATGATTTTGTAGGTCCTTTGCTTCTCTTGTGTTTCCCGCTTAGAGAAGTTCCTTTAGCATTTGTTGTAGAGCCTGTTTGGTGGTGCTGATGAATTCTCTTAGCTTTTGCTTGTCTTTAAAACTTTTGATTTCTCCATTGAATCTGAATGTGATCCTTGCCGGGTGGAGTAATCTTGGTTGTAGGTTCTTCCCTTTCATCACTTTAAATATGTCATGCTACTCCCTTTTAGCCTGTGGAACTTCTGCTGAGAACTCAGCTGTTAACCTTATGGAAGTTCCCTTGTATGTTATTTGTCGTTTTTCCCTTGCTGCTTTCAATACTTTTTCTTTGTCTTTAATTTTTGTCAATTTGATTACTATGTGTCTCAGCATGTTTCTCCTTGAGTTTATTCTGTATGGGACTCTCTGCGCTTCCTGGACTCGGGTGGCCATTTCATTTCCCATCTTAGGGAAATTTTCGCATGTAAACTCTTCAAATATTTTCTCTCTCTCTTCTCCTTCTGGGACCCCTATAATGCGAATGTTGGTACATTTAATGTTGTCCCAGAAGTCTCTTAGGTTGTCTTCATTTCTTTTCATACTTTTTTTCTTTTTTCTTTTCCATAGTAGTAAATTCCACCATTCTATCTTCCAGGTCACTTATCAGTTCTTCTGCCTCAGTTATTCTGCTATTGATTCCTTCTAGTGTATTTTTCATTTCAGTTATTGTATTGTTCACCTCTGTTTGTTTGTTCTTTAATTCTTCTAGGTCTTTTTTAAACATCTTCTCTTGCATATTCTCGATCTTTGCCTCCATTCTTTTTCCGAGGTCCTGGATCATCTTCACTGTCTTTATTCTGAATTATTTTTTCTGGAAGTTTGCCTAACCCCACTTCATTTAATTGTTTTTCCAGGGTTTTTTTTTCTTGTTCCTTCATTTGGTACATAGCCCTCTGCCTTTTCATCTTGTCTGTCTTTCTGTGAATGTGGTTTTTGTTCCACAGGCTGCAGGATTGTAGTTCTTCTTGCTTCTGCTGTCTGCCCTCTGGTGGATGAGGCTATCTAAGAGGCTTGTGCAAGTTTCCTGATGGGAGGGACTGGTGGTGGGTAGAGCTGGCTGTTGCTCTGGCGGGTAGAGCTCAGTAAAACTTTAATCCACTCATCTGCTAATGGGTGGGGCTGGGTTCCCTCCCTGTTGGTTGTTTGGCCTGAGGCGACCCAACGCTGGAGCCTACCTGGGCTATTTGGTGGGGCTAATGGCAGACTCTGGGAGGGCTCACACCAAGGAGTACTTCCCAGAACTTCTGCTGCCAGTGTCCTTGTCCTCACAGTGAGACGCAGCCACTCCCCTCTTCTGCAGGGGACCCTCCAGCACTAGCAGGTAGGTCTGATTCAGTCTCCTGTGGTGTTACTGCTCCTTCTTCTGGGTCCCGATGCACACACTACTGTGTGTGTACCCTCCAAGAGTGGAGTCTCTGTTTCCCTTAGTCCTGTCGAACTCCTGCAATCAAATCCTGCTAGCCTTCAAAGTCTTTTTCTCTAGGAATTCCTCCTCCTGTTGCCAGACCCCCAGGTTGGGAAGCCTGGTGTGGGGCTCAGAACCTTCACTGCAGTGGGTGGACTTCTGTGGTATAATTGTTCTCCAGTTTGTGAGTCACCCACCCAGCAGTTGTGGGATTTGATTTTATTTTGATTTCAACCCTCCTGCCATCTCACTGTGGCTTCTCCTTTGTCTTTGGATGTGGGGTATCTTTTCTGGTGAGTTCCAGTTTTTTCCTGTTGATGATTGTTCAGCAGTTAGTTGTGATTCCCGTGCTCTTGCAAGAGGGAGTGAGAGCACATCCTTCTACTCTGCCATCTTAAACCAATCTCCAGAATAAGTAGATTCTTAGAGTTTGTTTTACTGTTGAAACAGCCCAATCATGATCATTTCATGCTATTTATTTTTCACCTAGCCCTCTTAAACCCTACTCCTTGTCTTATCTGAGAGGTATTATAGGATAGTGGCTAAGAGAGTGATATTCGGAGAAAGACAGACCTGTGTTGTAATCTCAGCTCTGTCAGTTATGAGCTCTGTGATCATGGAGCGTGTTAGTTACTTCTCTGTACCTCAGCTTCCCCATGTATAAAATGAGAATAATAGTAGTACCTGTGTTGTATAGTTGTTGTGAAGATCGAATAATTGAAAAAATGAAAACACAAGGCATAGTGCCTGACATATATTAAGTGCTTTTTAATGATGGCTTTTATTATATCTAAGCTATAAGTATATGAAGTAACTCGGATTGTGTTACAAACATGCAGTCATGACAGATTCTGTATGAGTTAGTTCAGCGATAACAAGAAATTGAAGATATTGACATACAGAGCTAATATTTTAGTTTCTTGTACATTACTATATTTTCATTATATCTTATCCAAAATTCATGTTGATAACTTTCCTAAAGATCTAAAATCCCTGTGTCTTTTCTTCCCAGATTCAACTGAGGTCTCCTAAGCCAGTGGGGATTTCACAAAGAGAGCAACACAAACCACTGACCTAGTCAGTTGATTTGCATTTGCTAAAGTTTCAATTGATGTTTTCAGATAGGTTTCAGGGTCTCACATCCAAGGAGGAAAAAGCCTTTTGGTAGCAGGTCTTTGATTTTTCAGCTCCTGGGAGAGCTTGAGAAAAAAAATTTGCATTTTAGCTTGTATTTCACCAAGTCCTAGAGAACATCAAATTTTCCCTGAAGGAGAGTTATTTTTCCTTGAGAATTGTCTTCACTATGTCATGGGATATACATTCACTTTTCACCATTAGAAACCAGTGATATGAATGGTAAGGACATAAGGGAGCTATTTCTTCAAAACAGTTGCTTTATATATTCTAAAACTGTAAAAAAAGAATAGGAAGGCCTTGGAGACGAGACTTCACCCCCTTCAGAAAATGACACCACATGGAATGCTGAATACATCTTTCTCTCTGCATGAGATGATATTAGTGGCCTAGAAATAGAACTTGGTAAAATGAATCTCACAGTCATAAATAGACAACTGAAGGTTTGGAAGTGCAGGGAGGGGATTTAATCATGAAAACGTTCTTTTAATTTTAACGGTTTTTCATAGCAAAGCCACTGAGGAGCTTAGAAAGAGGACTAATTAAAACAGGGGACAGAGGGTGAAATAGATGATTCTTGTACCGAGGCTGCTGCAGTGCGGGAAAAGTGCATTGGCATATTTGCTTCTCAAGAAAATTGTGGAGCTGCTCGTGTGAACCACAACCCGGGGCAGCCCTACATGGTAGGACGACTTGTTAGAATGTGTATTCCAGTTAGAACAGTGCTGCCTAGAATTGGACCATGGGGGTGGCAAACAGAGTAAGACAGCATTTAATAGACTGTCTGATGAGCTGTGCCTGCTGTTGATTTGGCTGCTTTGATACAGCACATGGATCTGGGTTTATTGTGAACTTTGCAGATGACTGAACCAGAGTATTGGCCAAAATTTGGTGCTGGCAGCCTACAGCAATTCAGCAGTGTCACTTAGTAGTTAAGAGCACAGGCTCTGGAGTTAAATCTGCCTGGGTTTTAGTTTCTCCCTTCTTCTTTGCTTCCCTCCCTCCCGTAAGTGTCTATTGAGTGCTAAGTGATATATAGGCACCATGCTAGGCTGTGGAGATGTAATGTGGAATAATACTAGATATGGTTCTTGTCCCTTTAAAGTTTAGCATCTACTTAGGGAATGGACAACAACAAAATGCAAATTGTAGGAATTACTGTGAAAGAAACAAACAAGGTTTGGTGATAGCGGTGAACAGGGAGTGTATAATCAGGTAGTGTGGTAAACTTTACTACCTACTCACTGTGTTAACTTACCCTCTCTTTACCTAAAATTATCTCACCTGTAAACTAAGGATAACAATAGTACCTTCTTTATGGAGTTTTTGTGAAGATTAAGTGAAGTGATGTGTAGGCAGGGCTTATTAGATCAGTTCTTGGCATTGAGTACAACCATTGCTACTGCTATTCTATTAGAAACAAGGCTTAGTGGCACTAAACGTTCTCTTCTCCAAACTAACGTCCCAGGTCCTTTGGGCATTCTTCATTTAAAACACTTCCCTGGGGCCTCCCTGGTGGCGCAGTGGTTCAGAGTCCGCCTGCCGATGCAGGGGATACGGGTTCGTGCCCCGGTCCGGGAGGATCCCGCGTGCCGCGGAGCGGCTGGGCCCGTGAGCCATGGGCGCTGAGCTTGCGCGTCCGGCAACGGGAGAGGCCACGACAGTGAGAGGCCCACGTATCGCAAAAAAAAAAAAAAAAAAAAAACACTTCCCTGATCTCTTGCTGTTTTGGTTCTTCTTTCCAGACACCGATGCTGGGATTTTGAGTAATCTCTCCATAATCTCATAAACTAGCACTGGGAGAGGACTCAGCTGAGGTTCTGAGAGTTGGTTGCTAGTGGCAAAGTTGAAGTGCAAACAAATTGGCAAGGGGTGAGGGGGCTGAGGCAGAATAGCTAGTGAGATATTCAGTGTTCAGTACTTCCACTAGTCACCTTTCAGTGTCCCTCATTTGATCAGTGGATGTTTTCCTTTCCAAGTTCAACCAAGATTATCTCTACCTACTGAAATCTGCTTACATAGGAGCTGCTACATTTAATTACAGTGATGCATAAGTGAACAAATTGGCCTACAATGTGGGTTTAAACCGGCTGACCACACCCCAACCCCTACCCCAATGTTGGCTTTAGGTGCCAAATGACCCTGTAGTGGGGATATATTAGCTATGTGAGTAGCAATATTTGCTGGCTTCAGTAAGTTTGTCCTATAGGAAAACCTGATAAGCTCACTTCTGTGTCTTTATTCCAAGTTGGGAGAAATAGCCAGTAAAACAGAAAACAGAATAATCACGGCAATGGGGGAAAACTGACTATGCATAAGTACATGGAAAGGAAAAACATATCTGGAAGTTTGTAGTGGACCACAGTCTTACTATGTATTGAATGTTTTAGAAGCCACATAATGCTTTTGGCAGGTTTCAGTTCCTTCCTCAATAAAATAAGGCTAATAAAAATCACTTCACAGGATTTTTGGGAGGATTACATGAGTTAATAAATGAATGGTGCTTGGAGCAATTCCTTTCATAGTGTAACACTGAGAAAGTGTTGTCATCTCAGCATGAGAAGAAGTCTGTGCTTATTAAAATCCCTGATCTAGATCAAGAGAGGTGATAAAGTCTATTATACTTGGCGCTGGCTAGGCCTCAGTTAGACACATGGGTCCAGTTCTGGTGCCATGTAGACATGTTTTACTTGTACCATTGAGTATTTTTTACTATTAAGCTTCATATTTGTTCAGATTTCACCATTTTTTAAAGTGGTAAATCTATATTACATAAAATTTACCATTTTAACCATTTTTAAGTGTACACTTCAGTGACATAAAGGATATTCACATTGTTGGACAACTATCACCACCGTCCATCTCCAGAACTTTCTCATCTTCGAAAAGTGAAACTCTGTACCCGTTAAAAAATAGCTCCCCATTCCCCGCTCCCTACAGCCCCTGGCAACTACCGTTCTGCTTTCTGTATCTATGGATTTGATTACTCTAGGTACCTCATATAAGTGATATAATAAAATATTTGTCCTGTTGTCTCTGGTATATTTCTCTTACCTTAATGTTTTCAAAGTTCATTCGTGTTGTAGCATGTGTTAGGATTTCCTTCCTTATTAAGGCTGATTAATATTCCATTGTATGGATATACCACATTTTGTTCATCTACTCATCTGTTGATGAACATTTGGGTTATTTCCACCTTTTGGCTATTGTGAATACTCCTATGAACATGGGTGTACAAATATATCTTTGCATCCCTACTTTAAATTCTTTTGGGTATACACCCAGAGGTGGAATTGCCGGATCATATGGTAATTATATGCTAAATTTTTTTAGGAACTGATATCCAGTTTTCTACAGTGGCTGTACCATTTTACACCCTTACCAGTAATGCATAGAGTTCCAATTTCTCTCCACTGAGTAGTTTGGAGACTTTCAAATTAGTTGCCAACACTTAAAACTTAGGAGATTTCACCTCTGTCAACACTATTTTCCTTTATGTAAAAGGCTAGGGAGAGGGGGTATTATTTGCTTTAATTTCAGATTGAGGGTCTAGGGGACTGCACCAATGCTAAGGAGTAGAGCTTCTAGAGAGGTCAATCTGGACTCAATTTGTAACACCTGTGGCAAAGTGGGCTGCCTTGGAAAGTAAAGAGTTCCCAGTCATCTCTTGGAGCCCTATCTGTCAGGGATGTTGTAGAGGAGATTGGTGAGCTGAGTGAAAGATTGAAATAGAAGGCCTCTTTGGACATATCCACATCAAATATTCCACCATATTAAACACTACAATTAGGCAACAAGAGTGATTGCCATGAACACCTTAGCACATCATGACTTTATAATCACCATACTCCTAACCATAGGATATTTGTATTTTACTAGCTGCTGTAGCCTTAAATAAACCCCCCAATAATGAACCTATCTCTAAAGGAAGACTTTTTAGGTATTAGTATCAGGGCTCAGAGGAATATTTTGTCTGCCTTAGCCCATTACTTATTTTGGCTATAAGTTCTGGTTGCAGGAGCTTATATGAAACCTATCTGAAAATTCCAGGTTAAATTTGGAATCTGTGTTCTCCACTTCCCCTGCTTCCTTTGCTTCTCCATGAATAGCTTTCCTACAGTGATGG
Organism: Lipotes vexillifer; assembly: GCF_000442215.2. Classification (NCBI taxonomy): domain Eukaryota; kingdom Metazoa; phylum Chordata; class Mammalia; order Artiodactyla; family Lipotidae; genus Lipotes; species Lipotes vexillifer. Next base: position 2,101,152 of record NW_006793272.1, read on the forward strand.
ATGGCCCCTATTTTTAATGGACTTGTAAAGGTGGGAAGTATGATTGGCTGAGAGGGATTTGAGATAGAATTTCTTGAGTATGTTTATATTAGTACAAAGGGGATAAGAAATCCTCTCTGGCATCTGTAGGATGATAAATTGGTCCATTTCTCCCAGTGGCAATGGAGCAGCCCATTAACATCCATCCATATATTGAGGGCATCTTGTTGCTTATTCCAAAGTCTTTGACCTCTGCATACTTAATGAGAAATTTAATCTAGCAGTCCTTCACTAGATATGTGAAGAGTTAATGATCCATTCTTGACAACAGGGATCCTCCAGGACTTTATGAGCCTTGGAATCAATAGCTCTCATAACATTAGAAAAATTGACATTATTTGGCCAGAGGTTAACACTGGTCAATGCTACCATGCATGAAAGGAGATTAGAGAATGAGATGGTGAGAGAGAGGAGAATAGATACAAAATTCTCATTGCTTGTGATCTCAGGGAAGCTGAGCAATGTATGCACTAACCCTGCAGATCCGTCCTGCCCTTCTGCCCTCCTGCAAGGGTCTGGAACAGTGGCAATAGGAAGTGTCCTGAGTATTCTTAGAAAGTAAGATGTAGGGTGCCCTCAGTCCATGGTGCACATGAATACAGGCGGTGGTGACCAGAGAAAGCATAATACTTCATGAACCCAGGAAGGACCCTGCCTTTTCCATTATAAGTGGCTTGAGGTCAACGACACTCACAACGCTTTTTCATTTCTACTTCCCAATAGGCAGTAGAAAGTAGTTTTAAGAATACCAACTCCAGAGACAACCTGGGTTTCAGTGTCAGCTCTGCCAGTTACTATCTGTATGCTCTCATCTAATTCCTTAACCTTTTCAGATTTTAATTTACTCATCTATTAATGGGGCAAGTCATAACAGCACAGGCCACATATGATTGTTTTGAGTATTAAATGTGATAATGCACATAACAAACAACCAGATGTTGGATAAGGAGAAAAGAATATGCCAATAATATTTCCTGCCAATAGTATATATACAATAAATATCTAACTGCTCTGCTTAACACAGAGTTGGCCTTAAAGGAGCCTAGGTAGTATGATTAAAAATTATTGGGTGAGTCCCTTACATGAAATATTTCCTTCATTCCCTTTCATGACATCTGAAATTTCATTTAAGATTTAATTTACTTGTCTATGGAAGACTTTCTGGTCTTCAGGAGTGTCTTGCAAAAACGGAAAGAAAAAAAGGGGAGGAAAGAACCTCTGTGTAAGGGAATGCTGCAAGCCATTACTAGACAATTCGGCAATTAATAGACAATTCTTATTGAGAGTTCATTGACAGCCAACTGGCACTTGCTTTTTGAGGACAACATCTAGGTTAAGTGTAGGATGAATCAGGAGTACCAGGAAAGTGGCAAGGGAAACTAAAAGAGAAGTGAGGGGGGTTACTAAAAACCAATATTGCCAAAGGTACAATTTGCCCAGTAGTTCATCAGGAGTTAAGGATACTTAGCAAAGGTGGTAATTTTGGTAGGGATCAAACTAAACAACAAACTGTATATAAGCAAGGGATACAACTTCCGACCCTGTGTCTATTTCTTTGCTGAGATGAACTAACTTCTCAGTGTCTGTTTCCCTGTCTCTGTGATGCTGGTCTGCATTAGGCCATCTACCAAGCTGCCAACTTGTGTTGCTAGCTGGTACCAAAAATAGTGTCTTTTCATGTTTCTCCATCTGGGCAAAGAAGGAGGTAGTTGTCCCAAGACCACATTGCAAAGCCCAAGACTCAGCCTATAATTAGGCTGCCTGAGGGCTTCACCTCATAGGGTGTCTTTCTGTGAACATTGTTGTCCTTTACTTCTTCCCCAGTTTTCCATTGTCTGCCTACTGGCAGCTGGCATTCCAAGTCCCTCTGCACCCAATTCAGTTCCCTTCAGATGAAGATCAAATAGTTTAAGCCATTTAAGTCCTCAGCAAATTTTTCCTGCCAGTTTCTGTTCCCTCACCACACTCTCAGACACAACTCTGGGTGTGGTGTGATTAGCACTTTCTAGTTCTTGGTTGGTAATAGGGCCAGGACTTCCCTGGAGGTCCAGTGGTTAAGACTCCGTGCTTCCACTGCAGCGGGAGCGAGTTTGATCCCCGGTCAGGGAACTAAGATCCCACATGCTACACGGTGAGGCCAAAAAAAAAAAAAAAATGTCCACAGGGCTATTGGTTTCTGATCATATATTCTACCAGCAATTTAAGTAGCCACAACTGTATAAACATTAGTGCTGCTCGGCTGTCAGCTATGGTATGAAGACCTAAGTGATTGGAAATTGCCATAGTCAGGCCTGATGATGATTGACAGCATCTGAAATTTATTTTGCTTCTACCAGCATTTACATTATAAGTCCTTTATCAACAAATAAGAAAAGAAAATCAGTTTTTAAAATTCATTTTAGGAGTCACAAAGAATAAAGGGTGATTTTGGCTCTATAATGCTGGCATGGTAACTCCTGATACTACATAAGACCCATCCAGTAGATAATAAATGAAACATGACTTAGGTCTTTTATGATGGCACATGTCTATGTGTTGTGCTGAAGAGGATTCTAGAGTGGTAGTCTCCAAAATGGCATGCTGGAAGAAAATATTAGAAATTCTAGTGTTATCTTAACTTTCATTATATGAAAGGAATTAGGTTGTGTTTACATTTGATATTCAGATTGACATTAGTACCCTTATTTAGTATATATGTTAGAGGGTTTCATTCCACCTGATTCACAAGATATCCTGAGGGAAGGGTAAGAATTTCACAACTAGAACTCATTGATCTGCCTTCAGAACATTGCAGTACATTGCAGTTTATATATTCCAGATCACTGAATTTATGAATTATATTATCTGATTTTAATTAAACTCACAAAATGAACACTTGGCTTAATAAATATTTCTTCAAAGCAACTGTGGGTTGAAGATCATACTCATCATGTAAGCACAAATGAACAACAATAAAATGGCAGAGCTGGCACCTCTCCTGTTTTGTGGTGTGAGCTATTCATCAGCTATTGAATTATCAGGTAAAAACAGTGGTGATCTAATTAATTTAGAAAAGCAGTTTTCCAAGCAAAACAAAACAAAATTATTGAGAAGACAATTTTAAAAAAAACCTCTTTATGTCCATTATTATTATTGATTATATCTCATCCTAAGTGTATATTTTGCCTTGAGATATTAGTGAATTATAATAGATTATGTACATAATTTAGAGATAAGTAAATTTACATATATTTAGACATTTTCTCAAAAATTTTTTTGTAATGTGGTACATGATCTCTGCCCTTATGCTAGGTATAGCTCTGGTTAGATTATTGGGGGCTTAATCCTAAGGATAACTTAGGATAGAGAAATTCTTATTTCTCCACAGCTTCTCTCCTTCTATTCCTTAGCTTTCACTCTACCTTTTCCCTCTCTGATTGTTTCCCCAGTTCCTAAAATCCAAATCATTCCAATATTCCTATCCCTACCTCCACCTGTACTGTCAAATCAGTAATTCCCTCTCTACATAATCAGTTATGTTTACTCATTGAAAACTCTCAGCAGATTTATAGCCTGGCTCTTGACACTAATATTTCTCTCCAGAGAGACACTGCCCCTCTTTCCTAGAACATAATCAGATTTTAAAATAATCCTATAAAATAGTGACTTCTTAAACTAAGAAGTAGGTCAAGTTGTTTTGCTAGTCTAGATTGTATTTGCTGAATAGAAAGATATTTTTTCTTGTGGGCTCACTGTATAATTTTTTTTGAAGGAGTCTAGTCAAATTCGAGCAATGGCACAATTGCGGGAATAGTGACACTGTTAACAGTAAAGGCAGTAATCATGCAATTAATTGGATTCCAAAGGACTCCAGAGTGCTCTCCAAATAACAGATATCATAGTTTGGTTGTACATGAATTAGGATTTTTTTAGCTGTGTATAAGAAAGGAAATAACTCAAAGTGGTTTTGGAAGAAAAATTGACTCACGTAAGTAAACAATCCAGAGAGGTATTTAGCATCAGGCATGGCTGGATCAAAGTATTACAGCCAGGTCATTAGGAATCTGTTTCTATCACCTGGTTCTGCTTTTCTCTAATTCGGTGTTATTATCAGCCAAGATGGATACCGACAGCTCTAGATTTACATCCTATTAGCTTAGCAGTCCTAGTAGGAAAACTCTCTTTTCCAATAATTTTAGTTAATATCTTGAGATTTATTCACCAGGACTGAGTCACCTGCTTTTCTGTGAAGTAAGGGGGATCGGGTCAGCCACATGAACTGAGAGTGGTGAAGGAGTTGTTTTCCAAAGGAGATTTAGGGTATTATCAAAGGAAGGCACAGTGGCCTACCAAAAGCAAAGATTTAACTTTCCTATTATGGCATCTCTTGGGCTGAATGTAACTCCTTTGGGGTTAGTCAATTGCTTTCATTATTCAGATGGTCCTGTTTCCTGTGAGATTCTGAGCTTTTGTTGAAAATAGAGCTTTGCTCTTCTTGCTTCCATTGTGTCCTAGACAACAAAAACAATGAGTGTGAAAGAATAAAACATCTTGAGCTTGTCTTGCATTCATTCTGTACTCCTCATTCTCTTACTCTTTACAAGGTAAATATTAAAGGAAAGAGCTTATTTGTCATAATGGAGGATGAGTTCTAAGATTATCACTGTGGCAACTGTATAGTATCCTAAGGAGTCAAGGACTTAATTTTTTTTCTTGAATATATAGAGGCTCATCAGACCCATGAGATCTGTAGTCATGACTGGAAAAAAAAATTATGGGAAGACAATACTCTCCTATGTTGCCTTGGAGACAAAAAATATTATTTTTACCATCTCTCCAGAAATTCCCCATCTCTCCTCCCACCCCACACATTACAGTAGGTCCTCTTACAACTAGGGACAGGAAATACATTCTAAAGTCTAGAACAGCTAGCACTGCAGAAATAGGCCCAGCTTTAATAGCCCAGTCAGTGGGGCTTTTATAATCAGCTTTAATAGTAAAGATTTTCCTGTCATTCAGTAGGATCCAGTCAAAGAAATGCTGAATGGGGTTGATGCCATGTAATTGACAAGAAGGTCCCCTTGCCCTGGTATACTAGTGACAACTGTCTTGGGCTTTCCAACTAGTCACCAGTAAAAGAAGTGAGCATTGGGGGAGGGAAATCATTACCAATGTTTTCACCCTCATCTAGTCCAGATTGAACATATTATGATACAAGTGTTAAGGTATCATGAACACGGAATTATTGACAATTCTCAGCAGTGACTGAAGTGTGCACAGGATGCTGAACACTGCTCCTTTGGCTGACATTTTGCAAACAGCCTGAACTGGGTGCAGGAAAGAGGAAGAAGGGTTAGGAGATGAGATTATCATCACAAGGAATTTTTTCTTCCTGTTCAAGCTGTCACCTCTTAATTGTATTCAGTTCTCGTCACTGTTGGTAAAGGAGGGTTACTGGAATTATGAATATGAAACCTTCCAGCTTTTAATTCATTTGTAACCAATGACTGATTGACTAGCACAACTGGGTTTGCATTTTAAATAGCTTTTTGGCATCCTTCCACTACCTAATACAATACAGATAATTCCCTGACAGCGTGCCAGAGATAATGCAATTATCATTGAGTTTCCTTAGACATGTTTTATATTATCTACTTAAAAGAATCCTATTTCCTTGCTGTAATCTAATCTAACTGGACCTGACTATCTTAAATGAGACAGATAGTTTAAAGACAAAAGGATAAACTGGGGATGGGCTAAGGTGTTTGCTTCCTTTGCCTCCCCTGTGAGACCACATCTTCTGTGTAATCTGTGTCAATAAAGAGGCCACAGCCCCCAACTCTGCATCCTCATATCCCTAGGGACATCGGTGGTAGCTTCAGGATATTCCCATGGATATTTCCGGTTACATACTCATAGGAAGAGATCTTGAGGCAACATTTAGTTCATTTCCATCCCTCTAGGAGGAACTACATTGGGACTATTCCAGGAGACCCTGTCAAAAACTGCTTGAAATAAGAACCTGCTGTATAAAAAAATAAATAAAAGAAAATTCAAATATTAAAAAAAAAAAGATCCTGCTGTATAAAAAATAAATAAATAAAATTAAACAAAGGAAAAAAAAAAAAGAAAACTGCTTGAGCCAGGTCCTTTGGCCTTTCTCTGCCCTACCCAATAATCCACAGCAGTGCCTATTACCCTTTTCTCTCAGGAAGTTCTTTATATCTGGTCTAAGTTACTGACAGTGTGACTTCGCTCTCATTTTTCCTTAACGGAGATTTACGATGCCATCTTCCTCTTCATTTAGCGATGGCTTACAGTTCCTAGAAACCAGTCAAATCACTCTTTGGTCTTCCCTGATAAAATTGTTCCATTTCCTTTATTTTTTTTCTTTTAGGCCTCAGTTTTGAATATCTGTTAATTAGCTATCTGCTCTCCTTGGCCGCCACTTAGGTCTCCACATGTGCTGAATTTGTGGAGCCCAGACCTGGTCCCTATTGTTACAACCAGAATACGTGTGCACTGGGACCGCTGGGCAGTAAGGGATAAATAGTCTGACTAAGACTATGCCAGGAGAGACGTGGCCCACAAAGTGAAATCGTGCAACTCTGTGTTTTAGGTAACACCAAATGAGCTTGGAGAACTGCATTATTTATATGATGAATTATGAAAATAATTACATATCTTCCACATTCTTTCAGAAAAATAGTTTAGCCATGCACAGCAGAGATGTTTATGTTTCCCCTCACTCCTATGTCACCTCAATGTCAGGCAAGCTCTCACATTAAACAACCCCAGTGGTTTCCATTCCCAGGCAGGTGAGAGTTTAATGGAGGGGATCCATGTTGCACTTCCCACCCATTTTATTTTCATTAAGCAAGTGGGCAGACTCTAATTCAGCCATGAAAACAATGTCTGGCTCATAGCCCTCAGGAATGTATTCCTTTCTAACTGGCCATTTATTTGTTTAACAAATACATATTGTACTTCTTATGTGCCAGGCAGTGTTCTAAGCACTTTACAAATTTTTTTCTTTTTTGCGGTATGCGGGCCTCTCACTGTTGTGGCCTCTCCCATTGCGGAACAACAGGCTCCGGACGCGCAGGCTCAGCGGCCATGGCTCATGGGCCCAGCCGCTCCGCGGCATGTGGGATCTTCCCAGACCGGGGCACGAACCCGTGTCCCCTGCATCAGCAGGCGGACTCTCAACCACTGCGCCACCAGGGAAGCCCTACAAATATTAATTCATGTAATTTTCATGACAATCCCAGGAGGTAGTTACTAACAATAACCTTGTTTTACACATAAGGAATGTGTGGCACAGAGTTAATATATAACTTGAGGTCACACCATGAATAAGTGGCAGGACAGAGATTTAAACCCAGGCAGTTTGATTCCAGAACCTGCCTGCTTACCTACTATCTCTTTTTGCCTTTTTGACTTTCTTCTCCATTCCACCCTCCAAACCTCATCCTTTTTCCAAGATGGGACTTTGATGTCTCCCAAACTCTTGTTTTTCCAGTAATTTTCTCAGGTACATTATGTATGTACATAGTGCATGATTTGTGGAGAGAGATGGCCAAGAGAAATCGCCCTGCCTAGATGGTAAGCTCTCTTTTACTTTGTGTATTTTGTTCCTGTGCTTTTTTGCCACCTGCATTATGATGAAAGTTTTCTCTCCAGATGCTTAATCAATTACTTTCTCAATGGTAAAAAGGGAAAAGCTGGTGAGAAATTTTGGGGATTCTCTTAATTTCTCAGACGTCTGCGATTCACACAGGCGGAGAGTCCTGCATTTTGCTCTTTCTCTCTATTACCTGCAGTGCCTATTAACTTGAGGTGAAACAAAATGCCCTAGATCACCTCCAACAGAATCGTGGGGAGTGGGAGATCTTGTAAAAGCACGGATTCCGGGGCTTCACTCGACCCACTGAATTAGAATTTTAGGAAGGCGATCCAGGAATAGCACATATTAGCACACATATTAGCAAGCTCCCCCTTCAGTGATTCTGATGCATAGCTGAGGTTGAGATCTACTACCCCAAGAAGCTTTGTGAGTGGCCAGCCTGCAGAATTAATGTGGAGCTTTCGAGAAAATGCAAATACCCTGCCTCCACCGCTGGAGAGTTTATGCAGTGGTGTGCCGGCTAATGTTTAACAACCATCTCTCTAAAAGAAAAATAAAATCTGATTTGTGGCGTTTGCCAATTTCCATGGTGTAAATATTCCCACCAGGATTTATTTCCAGCTGCATATGTGAGGGCGCTGACCTCAGAGTTGGGAAGACATGTGCACAATCGGTTCTTGCAAGCCAGTGCAAGCTGGCACCTGCACACTGGATGGGTGAATGTGAGAGGGTGTGAGTAGGAAGTTGGCGGGTAACATAGGAAGGCGGAGGCTATTAAATGCAGTTAGTACATGGCAGAGCTCGATTTAAACCCAGCTCTTTCTCACTCCAAAGTCCATGCCTTTAACCCTGCCATTTTCTATGCCTTTGTGCACACTATAGCCAGTTTCAGGAATATTCTTTCCTTCCAGCTCTGTCTATGAAAATTCCACCCATCCTTCAAGGCCCAGTTCAGCTGCAGCCACCTCCTTGAAGCCTTCCCTGTATCATTTCCCCACTCCCAGCAGATGTGTCCTCCCCCGTTGCTATGGGATGGGTAATGGAGAGACATCTTTATTGGAGGCATGCTCTTTCAGCAGACCCACCCTGATTAAACAGAGCAGCATGGTGCAGGAAAGCAATGGGGCATAGTGACAAGAGCATGGGGTTTTGGAGCTAGACATAGATGAATTCAAACCCCAGCTCCAATATTAGTCACCCCTCTAAGCCTCAGTTTACATAGATGTAAAATGGGAATAAGAGTGACCCTGCAGGATCATGATAAATATTAGTAATAATTTATGGGAAGCACTTACAAATTGTGGCTATTATTATTCATGCATTTGCCCTATACCAACAAATGCTACTCCTGACTTTGCATCATCAATTATTTGATACCAGAGGCACAGACTACAGTGTAGCTTTCCCTTTATCAACTCTGAATGCCACTCTCCAACACACCCAACAAAAAGAATAGTATTTGAGATTGTCTTTGGTGACTCTCAGCCTCGCCCTGAGCTTTGGTCAGGGCTGCCAATCCATGCGAAAGCTATGTCCTTTGTTGCCCTGCACCTGTAAATGGCTGGCTTGCCTGATACCCATCTCTCCCCTCCTGCCTCATCTTCTTTATGGCTTTCAGTGCTATGAGTGAGTCAGGAGGGATGAAGTTGGGGTTGCGATGGAGCCCACGTACTACAGTATCAGTGTATCAAAACTCACTCTCCATGCACTGCTTGAGTGGCAGCCAGGCTCAGTGGGCTGATGAAGTGATGAAGTGGTTGTCGAAGAAACAGCCGATACCAATCCATCAAGTCAGCCTTTGGCCTACAGACAGGAGAGAGCCAAATGTGTCTGGAGTTCACAAGCTTAGGCCTGGATCCTACAGGATGATTGCCGCCAGGCTGGCGTGCTGGAGAATATCCAACTCTACACAACTCTGTGGTGTCTAAAGACTTTCTGGAATGTTCTTTTTTAAACTAAAGGCATTATTGAAGGCTGATTTCAAAGTGTAATAATTGTGAGTGGGGCCACTATCTGATACGGACACCTGTGCAGAAATCAGTTTATCAGTTTAGTCAGTCATTCAGTAACGCTGAGTAAGATTCAGGCAAGTGAGGTTTACAATTGTGGCCAGGATGGGCTGATTGATTCACTGTCAAAACTGGTCAGGGGTTAACAGAGCACTTGAATAGTAGGGTGTGAGAGGAGGGGGAATATTGGAGTAGCTTTGAAAGTAAACTTAGCCATTCAGAAATGGGAGTTTTGTGGTTTAGGAACAAATTCGCCAGACTTTGCCATCTTGCTCAGGCTGATTCTGGGTCCCAGACTTAGAGCAGCTCCCTGAATTGCCAAGCAGCAAATGACTTCACTCACTGTTATCCTGCACTGAGAAACAGAAGATAGTGCAGTGACGATACCTGGACATACTTGTATGCACTTGCTGACAGCCCAGGGACTCTGGTTGCAGAGCTATATTTCGACAGCCTTTTTCACTGCTCACTCTCCCTACCTGTGGATGCAGGGATCCTGGGGAATCTCAGCCTGTCAGAAGTGAGGATTTGAATAACAATGAGGGGAGCCAGTGCTGATTGCATTTCTTGGAAGAGTCCTAGTTGAGGAGAGGGGTAGCCAGTGAGGACAAGGGCCCAGGATCAGGATTGGCTTTGGTCTGACTTCCTCCCGGCCATACCCAGACGTTCAAAGGCACCGTTTTTATTTTAATTGTAGCACAGTGAATTCTGTGAGGGATGTGGGGTTTTTTTTTTCCATATAATTATAATTTTGTCTCAAGATCTGGTTAGCTGGGAATTATCTCAGAAGAAAATTTCAAATCAATTTACTAAAACCAAGCAACCACACTCAGTCTTTCCTCACTGACTTCCTAATAAAGACAAAACACCAGACACCCAAACCCTCTATGAGATGAGTGATGCTTGACATTTATGCCAAAGAAGGTGTCCCCTCTAGGGGAAAAAGTACCTCCACAAGGATTCAACATCATTAATCCTCATTCAGCCCACTAATTATCTTGTCCACTCCTATCCAGTCTCTCGAGGGATGATGTTTTGTTTCTTTTGTCCCTCCTGTTGCAAATGCTAGGCTGTTTATTTCCACTCCATAAATATTTACTGAGTGTCTATTATGTATCAGGCACCATGCCAGGCATTGAGGCTGAAAACATAAATAATTACAATAGTTACCACTTGCTGAGTACTGAATATGTACCAGATACTTTAGATGGGTTTTCTCTTAAATCCAGTTACTCTAGTAGATACGTACTATTATTGTTCCCATTTTACAGATGAGCAAACTGATACACAAGAGCGGTCAAGCAACTTGTTCATGGTCACAAGTGGTAGAAGTAAAACTTTAAACCTAGTTTTCTCTGGTTCGACAGTGAAAGCTTTTATTCTATCATGTATATTACTGTGATAAGGTCTTTACCTTATCTCATGTGATACTCATAAAAACCCTGTAAGGTAAGTATTATTATTCCCAGTTTACAGATGAGGGGACTGAGACTGAGAGGGATTATTTAACTTGCCTGAGTTCATATGAGGAATAAGTGGTGGGGACAAGATTTAAGCCCTGGTAGTCAGACTCCAGAGCACATGTACCTAACTGCTATGTTCTACTGCCTCCTTGAAAGCAATCTTTGATTATTACATGAAGACAAAGAGGTCAAGAAGACATATCAGTGGCAATAAGACAGGGAAAACTAGAACTAGAAGCCCAGGAGATAACTTGGAATTGGCAGGTATTTTAATTCAGGTGGACCAATGGAATACCAGAAAGATTACAAGGAGCAAAAAACCAGGTAACTTAGGCTCAGGTGCAGGAGATGAAGCCTAGAAATGGCAGCTAAGGCAGGTAGTAGCACAAATGTATTCAGCAAAGGGGTCATATCTGTTTTTTTCACAGAAGTCTGGAGATTTGCACCCTAGTCTGAGCCCTACTCTCACCTCCCTGGGTGATAGTGGGCAAGTTAGGTCTCTTTGAGCTTCAGTCTTTTCATCAGTAAAATCCAAATTAGAGTTCCCTACTCTGTCTATCTTACAGGGATAGTGTGAGGATAAAAGAAAATAATAGACTGTTCAAATGTTTTCATTTCTATTAAATTCATTTTTGGAGTAATTAGGTCCAGTTTTCTATGTGTTTGCATCGTGTAGGCACCACCTGAATTTGACTCTTGGTGATTAACCGATTCCAAATGAACCTTCCAATTGCTTTTATTTTATTTTATTTTATTTTTGGCTGCGTCAGGTCTTAGTTGCAGCACGCGGGATCTTCACTGTGGTGTGTGGGCTTCTCTCTAGCTGTGGCATGCAGGTTTTCTCCTCTCTAGTTGTGGCGTGCAGGCTCCAGGGTGCATGGGCTCTGTAGTTGTGGTGCGTGGGCTCTGTAGTTTGCCGCATGCAGGCTCTAGCTGAGGCACACAAGCTCAGTAGTTGTGGCACGTGGGCTTAGTTGCCCCACGGCACGTAGGATCTTAGTTCCCTGAACAGGGATCGAACCCACGTCCCCTGCATTGTAAGGTGGATTCTTTACCACTGGACCACCAGGCAAGTCCCCCCAATTGCTTTTAGACATATTTAAAGATGAGAGTCAACTGTTATTCCATAGGTGTTTCCCTGGGATCTTACACTGAGAGATCTGGGCATGGGCCCAGGCTGATTTCCAGTCACTTTTACTATCGACTTTTTAGTTTTTCAACTTGCTCATTTGGTTAAGGCAGAGGACACTGGAGTGGGCTTCCCTGAATTTGACAGAAAATCCCCCACCCTTTCTTTGTTTCTTGAACCATTAGCTGGGATTTTCCTGCGTCCTCCTCCAGTTTACAAATTTTAGGAGACTAGGAAATTTCCCTATGTCTTAATCCCCTACCCTCTTCCCCACCTTCCTTACTCCTTGAGGGGAACTAAGCTAAGGCCTAAAATCCTTTCCCTATTTTGAACCTGATTCTCAGGAAAGGGGGGTGTGGTATTGAAACCGTGCATCTCAGATTGGTACTTAAACCCACAGCCCGGGACTAGAACCCAGCCAAAACCCAGACTGGGACTTGAACCCACGGTCTTTCAACTGAGATCACACACCTGGTCTCGGGACTTAATGAGGCTCAGGTTCTTGATATCTCATTGCAGAAAGAATCCAGTGAGAGACAAAGTGATAGGTAAGAAGTGGATTTATTTAGAGAGAAACACACTCCGCAGACAGAGGGTGGGCCATCTCAGAAGGCCAGTGCAGCCCCAGGGTATGGGGTTGTCAGTTTTTATAGGGGTGCGTAATTTCATAGGCTAATGAGTGGGAGGAGTATTCCAGCTATTTTGGGGAAGGGGTGGGAATTTCCAGGAATTGGACCACTGCCCACTTGTTGACCTTTATGGTTAGCCTTGGAGCTGTCATGGCGCCTGTGGGTGTGTCATTTAGCTTGTTAATGTGTTACAGTGAGCACATACTGAGGCTCAAGGACTAGTGGAAGTGACTCGTCTGCCATTTTGGACCTATTTGGTTCTAATCAGTTTATGTCATGTCCTCGGGCTATGTCATTCTTTTAAAGGTTGTGCCCTGGGCTTCCCTGGTGGCGCAGTGCTTGAGAGTCCGCCTGCCGATGCAGGAGACGCGGGT
>NW_006793272.1:2114465-2153250 GCF_000442215.2 Lipotes vexillifer
AAAAAAAAAAAAAAAAAAAAAAAAAAAAAAAAAAAAAAAAAAGGTTGTGCCCTGACCCCTTCCCTCCCGTTTCAGTATTACAGCCATGGTTACCACTATTCATAGGGCAGCAGGAAGGATGGTCAGCCAGTCATATGGTCCTCAGCTTCTTTGGGACCAAGAAGTAGTAACAGTAGTAGGACTGAATCACCCATTTTGACTCAGAAGAACATTAATGCATCTTGGTGGGCACAGAGGGGAGAAACAGGCTTTACCCCTTCTTCTCACTGGTCATCTCAGTCACTCACCAACCATGTACCTGCCAACAGAGTGTGAACTCACAGGAAGGTCACAGTGGGCATAGGGGAACATGTGGCAGAAAGGAAGCTCAAGAAACAGCCAACAGCATCCATCTCCTTCAGATCGGTTAGTTGATTTATCCTGTGGTTATAACTGAGTTGAACCTGTCTTTGGGGCTGTGTTTTTTCCATGCTGGGGAGAGCTCAGAAGAAGCTAAAACACATGGTTGTGGCCCAGAGTCAACTGATTTTGGAGCTGAGTTCTATTATAGCCCTTGAGGCAAAGAGATCTCAGTCTGGGCATGACTGAGCTCTTAGACACCTCATAGGGAGTCAGTTGTTTGTTACTGAAGGAGTAGCAGCAAAAAGAATGTCGTTGGACTTTCTAAATCTTTCTATTGTCACTGTAGAACTTTGATTTTATTTACTGGAAGATTTTTCTCAAAAGTCATGATGAACCATTGACTTTGACTTTGGAGTCAGATAAAACCCTTACTGGCTGTGTGACCTTGGGCAATTCACCTAATCTTTCTGAACTGCAGTATCGTTTTTGCCCTGTCCACAAGGCTAGTGATGCTCTCCTCACAGATAGGCAATGAGGATTAAGTGAGATACCATAGGTAAAGCAGCCAGCATAGCACCCTGTCACATAGTAGACATGTAACAAGTACCAATTCCATGGCCCTCATTGTTTTGGCACTATTTGGCAAGGAGACATGGGTACTGATTTGCCTTAAAAAAAAATTTCTGCCACAAATAGTAAGTGGTTGGTTTGTTGACCAATAAATTCTTTATCTTCCAGAACTTAAGGGCCAGAGTGTCGCCTTATATATACTTACCCCTTTGTGCCTTCTGTTGGGTCATCAGCCCTGTACAAGTAGGACATAGCCATGAAAAAGAGAAACCAGTAAGTCTGAAACCCTTAACCTGGGTTGATGTAAGAGTTGATTTTCCTGGGGCCCTCCACTGCAGTGATACCATCATTCACACCATATATTCTAGGGACTGGGAACCCCTGGGTCTTTGATCTAAATATAAGAGTGCTGTCTCCATGGTTACAGTCAGCTCTAGAACTAATGGTCAACTTGCCAAAGTTTGTGATTTCCACAGGCTGCAGTTGGGACAAAGGCTACAAGCCATGAGTCATCCTTGAATCCCACCCACCCACCTGTACTCACTCCTCCTTTTCCTCTCCCACTGCCAGAGCAAATGAGTGGCTGGAGAGAAGCCAGATTGATGACCTCCCTTCTGTACTCCAGAAAAATCTGATTTTGAATCTCTACTTCAGGCAAGTGGGGTCAACATCACTGCCTCCCGTAAATATAAACATGGATGGCTTGATTTATCTCTCTCAAACAATTTCATTAAGATCACTTTATGCTTCATGGAGCAAAAAGGTGGGGGGTAGTACTCAGTAGGGCTTTATGATTCTGGCCTGGTGGCTGATTATATTCACCCTGGCCTTGAGTTTGGCTAGTATTTACCAAGTGGGAGGGTAGGCTTGGCTTCTTAGATGTGTTTGGTGCTTCTGCTTTTGGAGTTTATGATTCAGACTTGCCTTTTTCAGGATTCAGGTAACTTTCCTTCCCTTTTTCTACTCCAAGTTGTTTCTGGCAGCAAAACTGAGAAATATTATCAAGGTCTGCTTATAGAATTATTTGCCACAGATGGTATCAAACTTGAATAAATATGTGTTCAGTTTGGGCTTCTTTAAAACCTACCACTTATCCCCGCAGCCAACTTATATTAGTGGACTCAGTCAAGGACAAATGACAAATAGCTACCCTAGGCCAGAATATGGTCTTCTTAGCGGCAAGTGACATGACCACAGTCCAAATGTGAGTCAAACCTAAGCCTGCAGCCTACTTGATAAGGGAAAGTGGACTTCAGTATCTAGATCTGAAGTTCTAGGATACCTCTGCTAAGTCTCCAGAATGACTTAATGCTTCACAACAGCTATGTTCCTTTGCTTCTGGCCCAAAGCAATGCCTGTAACTGGCATCACTGCCAGGACTGTTGTTTGCCTTAGAGGCAGATTGTCTGCCTGACTGTGTCTTTTGTGAAGGCAGGGTTTGGCCACACAGCCTGTCATAGAATTGAGTCCCAGAGCTCTAAAACATTTCTTCTCTAATTATTGGGCAATATCGTTTTAGTTATTGTGACTTAAGTAAAAGTATAAATATTAGTTGCATCCAATAAAAATGCCAAGCCAATTCAGAACTCTGTAAGGTCTAGCCAAGGTCTCACTGAAAAGTTGGGCCTGGCATCCTTCCCAGAAGGTCAACAGACTGGCTTTATTGATGCATCATGGAAGGAGTCATTCCCAAGGCAAGGATTCTGACTTGCTCCCACCCTGTCCTTGGCTGTTTAAACCTGAGAAATATTATCAGGAGCATATTGGGAAATCTCAGCTCCCAAGAGTCTACTCATGAGTAAGGCTGAGGAAATGATCCATTTTAAGGCTGTAAATGTTTGTGGAAATAGCTCCTTACAAGTACTCATACAGAGTCACGCATCCCAGGCTGTACCAAATGTTTTTGGCAGTGGAGGAAGCTATTGCTTTGGAGGCAGGGTGGAAAGAGATGAAGAGAGGAGGGAAAGTGTGAAACAGTTTAGACTGCAAAGTTGGCTCAAGTGCCATGGAAGGGAAGAGAATGGTTTGAATGAACCTAGTAGCTCACCTATCAGGTTATTTTTGCCTAATTTTGATGAATTGGTTCAGGGAACCCAGTGTCACAACAGCATTCTCTCATCTATGGTTTGCCACTTCCTATCTGTGTGATCTAAGTAGGTGATGTAACCCCTTTGAGCCTATTTCCTCATTTACATATGGGGAAAATAGTATCTACCTTATAAGTTCATTGTAAGGATTAAATGTCCTTCCTTTCTCCTCTCTATGGTATAGTGGCTACTCCTCATTCTCCCAGGTACTCGCTTATATATATTATCCTTTCAGAGTAACCAAAAGACAGGGAAATTCACACTGTCCAGACTCAAACCAGGGTCAACACCAGAAATCAGTAGACACCGGAGACAAATTTTGGATCAGGAGTCCAGACCACAAGGTGGATAAAGAAGCAAAGCAGAATAATGCCCCACCTCAGCCAAAGATATATATCTACATCCTAATCCCTGGAATCCATAAATATGTTACTTTACATGGCAAAAGGGGTTTTACACATGTGATTAAATTAAGGATCTTGAGATGGAGAGATTATCCTGGATTACCTGGATTGGGCCAATATAATTTCACATGTTCTTATAAGCAAGAGCCAGAGGATCAAAGGCAGAAGAAGGCAATATGACAGAAGCAGAGGTTGGAGGGATGTCACTGCTGGCTTTGAAATGGAAGGGGGTGATGATCCGAGACAAGTGCGCATCCCCTGGAAGGTGGAAAAATCAAGGAAAGAGATTCTCCCTTAGAGCCTCCAGAAAGGAACCAAAGAGCCCCAGAATTAAGTGGTCTCTATTAAATAATCCTAGATTTCAGAACAGTCTCCTCTTCTTTTGATCAGGACTGACATTCTGTAGTGTGAGGTCAGCTGCCAAGATGGTTTTATGTCAGAGGCATCTAAAAGGGCTGCCTGGCTCATAAGAATTCACATTAGAATCATGGAGGGAAGACTTGTGTGGTTTATTGAGGAAGTAGGACACTTAGATAACAGCCTATGGGAGTAGAATGGTTTGCCACACAGCAACTCCACTCATACAATTCACAGGGGCTAGACCTTTGCCTTGGAAATTCCCCGAGGATCAAAGTCGTGACCTCCGTCTTGATCTCCTTTGAAGTGGCCTCCAAAGGGCAAGTTCACAAATGAATAATTGGAGCTAGCAGCAGAACAGATGGCTACAGTTTACTAACTGGCAAATTCTCTAGGGATTAGGTCCACATTATGCTTGTTTAAGTACAAAATAAGGAAAGGAAACAGATTTTTCCTATTTCCAAGTCTTCAAAGCTCAATTATTATATCTTACGGAAGTCTAAGGGGAAATTAGTCTGAACATTTCTATAATGGAGGTATATACTCTGTATATATTTCTATTATAGCTCTTGTATAATATATTTTGTTTCTAAATGCTGCCTTTGTATATTATTCACCAGTGTATGCTCAGCACTTAGCATAGAGGGGAGCACTTACTACATTGTTTGAATGAATGCGGAGCAGTTTGTTCAGTGAGTCAAATGAGGCTGAGTCGGTCTCAATAAGTTTGCGACATGAGAAAGACTAAATGTCATGATCTATTAAAGGAGTATGTCGTGCTTTTCTAGAGTAAGGAAGGTGGACGCACTACAGACTGCATAATGACCACTTCAGAGGAAGTTCTATTTCCCTAACATGGTTCCTACAACAAAGCAAATGTGTCCTTTGCCTTCTATTGAGACATATTAAAATATAGAAAAATGCAAAGAAAAATAACACCCATATCCCCCAGCCCAGTCCTATAATTACCTATTAGCATTTTATCTTATTTCCTTCTATTTTCTTCCTTATTTCACTCTCACTGTTATTGCAAAGGGCATTGGAATGTCTTTCTTTTTTCAGACAAGATGGAGCAGCCTCATTCCTCCCACTTTCTCTCTCTTACAAATAAAAAAACATCATCTTAACACATCAAACAAACAAGAAATATCCAAAAGGATGAAATAAGAAGGCAGACTGCTTTAGAAACCTCAGGACTTGAGTAACAACACAGCAATAATTCTGCTGGGCTTTCTTTTTTACCTCTCATCTATTCCAGACAGGGTACTATATTAGCCTTCAACCTGGAACCAACAGGTACAGCCAAAAAAAAAAAAGAAGCCTGTTACTCCTATTCAAAGCACTGGGAAAAAGGTGACCTAACAACAAAAAATCTTTTTGGCAATACCTGCCCTACTCCAGCTAAACACCAATGGAAAAACTGTACCATTTCCACCCCCCCCACCCCCACCACCCATCTTACAGAAATAGGTGATTATATTCCAATTCCCCCACTGGGAAGCAGATCTTCCAACCTGTCTCCACCTACTGAAAGCAGATGGTGGTACTCTGAGTACCTCACCCAGGTGGTATTGATAGGCAGAGTAGGGAGCTGAACTTCCACTCTCCTACTCCTTCTCTCTGTTACCTCTTGCTCCATGGAAGTAGGTGATATTCTGATTCCCTTCCTGGGATGGTGTTGGCAGGGCTAAGCAGGAGGGAGCTTATTTTACATCCCCCCACCTGGCAGGAGCAGGTAATACTCAAAGTCCTTACTTTGAGAGTCAATGGGGCTCAGTGAGGAGGTAGGCTTCTACTCCTGCCCAACATCAACAAGGTAGGATGAAGAGGAGCAAGATGGGTCTAGTAAGGTAGGCACTCCCAATCCCCCCCGCCCCCACCCATGTCAGCCTAGTAGGGGGACCAGCGGAGAGCTGAGTTTCCATCCCCAGGCAGCAAAAATGATACTGAATGACAGGGCATAAGGCAGGATAAATGAACACTGTGCTTTTTCCCTTGTTGGTGTCAGCTAGGCCCAGAGGGGAGCTGAGAGCTGAACTTCCACTCACACATGGCAGCAACTAGGCAGAACATGGCTCTGCAAGGTGGTAAGAGTTGGCCCTCTGTTTCTTCCCCCATCCTTGGTGTCAGTACAGCCCAGAGAGGTGCTGAGCTTACGCATCCCCTTGGTGTGAGTTGGTACCCCACATTCACTAAGACAGTGGCAAGAAGAAGGGAGCTGAACTTCCACTCCACCATCTACAATGGGACAGTATGATTTAGCATCCACTTTTCCCAAGGTGGTATTAACAGGCCAAGACAGAAGCTAAACATCCACTTCCACCCATGCCCACAAATTATGATTAAACATGGTGACTGCCTGCAATAAAGAGATTAACTAGGATCCAGAGACTCACAACATGATACCCAAATTTTCTGGAATACAATTAAAAATCACTTGTTATATACCAAGAATCAGGAAAACCATAACTTGAATAAGAAAAGATAATTAACAGACATCAACAATGAGATGACTCAGATTTTGGAATTATCTGACATTTTAAAACAGCAATAACAAATACTCTTAAATGAAACATTAAATATCTTGGTAAGGAAATAGAAAATAGAAAGAATCAAAGAAATATTATAGAACTGAAAAATATAATAACTGAAATTAAAAATAAAAACTTCCTATGCAGGCTCAGTAGTAGATCAGATGCCAGAGGAAGGAATCAGTGAACTTGACAACAGATCAATGGAAATTACCCACTGTGAACAACAGAGAGAAAGTAGGCTGACAAAATACTGAGCAGAGCCTCGGGGACAATGGACAATAACAAAAAAATTAACATTTGTGTTATCAGAGTCTGGGAAAGGGAGAAAAAATAGTGAGGACTGAAAAATTATTTGAAGAAATAGTGGCCGGAAACTTCACAGATTTGGCAAGAGACATAAACCTACAGATTTAAGAAGCTAAGTGAATCACAAACAGGATAAACACAAAGAAACCCATGCCAAGATTTCATGATAATCAAAATTCTGAAAACTGAAGACAATAAAAAATATTGAAAGAGGCTAGAGAGAAACAACACACTATCAATACCTACAGGGGACCAATGATACAAATATCAGTGAATTTATCATCTGAAGCCATGGAGACCAGAAGTAAGTGGCACTAAAGTAACTGTCAACACCAAATTCTATATGCAGCAAAAATACCCTTCTGGAATAAAGGGGAAAGTAAAACAGTCTCAAATTAAGAAAAACCAAGAATTTGTTACCAGCATACCTACCCTGAAAGAATAGCTAAGGGAAGTTTTCTAAAAAGAAATAAAATGATAACAAAAGAAGGCTGTGACTCCAGAAAGGAATAAAACAAGGACTGGGTAAAAATAGGAGTAAATATAGATTTGTTTCCTCCTCATCAGGTTTTTAATTGTTTGATGGTTGAAGCAAAAGTTATAACATTATCTGATTGTGGTGCCCAATGTATGTAGAGGAAATACTTCAGATATTTATATTTTAAAAGTGGTGAGAGTAAAGGGACTTACATGGATGTAAAGCTTCTTCACTTAAAGTGGTAAAACATTGGTACAAGTAGACTCTGATATATTCAGCATATGTATTGTAATACCTAGAGCAACTACTATAAAGCCTATACAAATACACTATAAATTATAAAATTCAAATACATTAAGTATAAATCAAAATGGAGTTCTGTTAAATGTTCAAGTGACCCAAAAGAAGGCCTGGAAAAGGAAACAGAGGAATAAGAAATAGAACAAACAAATAGAAAATGCATAATACAATAGCAGACTTAAGCCCTACATATGAATAATTACTTTAGATGTAAATGGTCCAAATATAGCATTTAAAAGACTGCGATTTTCATCACCTCAAAAAGAAACCTCTACCCATTAACAGTCATTCCCTATTTCCTCCCTCCCCATCCCCAGCCCTAGGTAAACAGCTGTCGACTTTTTGTCTCTATAGATTTGCCTATTCTGGACGTTTCCTATAAATAGAATCATATAACATATGATCTTTTGTTACTGGCTTCTTCCATTTAGTATTACGTTTTCAAGGTTCATCCATGTTGTAGCATGTCCCCCCTCATTTTTTAAGTTATCATTTATTGGACACGTAACATGGTGCCAGGCTCAATGAGTGCTTTATTTTGTTTGATCTTCAAAACAATCCTTTGAAGATAAATAAGATTATCTCTATTATAGATGAGAAATGTGAAATTCAGAAAAGTTTAATGATTTGCTCAGTGTCCCACAGCTAGTAAATGGCTGAACCAGAAATTAAACAAGGTCTGATGCCAAAGCCCATGTCCTTTACACTATGCCATGTCATTTCACTGTTCAAGAAAAGGTGGATCTATATCAGAAGACAACTTGGAATATGCTCAATAACCAGTGATTATTATGGCTTGGCCATAACAATAATATTTAAGGATTCTATTGGCCTTGACTTGAGTTGGTGCCTTTGAGAACAGGACAGACTTGTTCCCTCCAGCCATGAAAGCTGGTCTTGAAGAACTGGTCCTCCCACATCTTTCATTTGTGACCAATTCCGCTGTATGTAAACAGATTTGGCCAATATTATTCCCCATTTATAACAAAGGGTTAAGCATCTTTAAACCTTTAGATGAAAGAATATATATTTATTTTATGCTATAGTGAGCACTGATTTATCTAGGTTATCATGCTTAATCAATATAAGTGGAAGACATTGTTTGCTACAGATAGCTATAATTATTTCCAAGAGAAACTTGCAAGTTTCAGGGAAGTTTGGTGTTTCATTCTCTAGATCCTTTCTATAGTCACTTTAAAAAATATCTATTTTTCTTTAGTGGCGAAAAGAGCATTTTGAAATTTCCTCTCAGAGACTTGCAAGAAGAAAATTTGTTGAGCAAATAATGTGCAGTTGGGAAAAGCCGCTTAGGTAGCCAGATTTTTCAGTGGCTAATTTGATATTCTTAGATTGTCAGATACTGTAAGCCCTCCAGGTAATTTGCTGCTTTGAACCAAAACACAATTTCCTCCCCAAGCCCCCACAACTTATTTTTGTTGTTTGAAATGTTGCCTAACAATGGCTTTCTCTCTTCAACTCACCATTCTGCGCCATCTGTTAGGAGAGTGCCTATTTTGAACACAGTATCTCCCTATCATTCTTATAGCTCCTGGAGGAGCCAGGCTGTTTGGAGAAGGAATCCTGACATTGGAAAAGGGAAGAAGGAAAGAATGTAGAACTAGAGTCTTCAATATATTTCTATAAAGTTTCTCTGCTGTAGCGGGATAACTGTCCCATGGCAGTCCATTCTTTGAATATGTGAAGTGATGTTAAAAATGGATTAAGGTGTAGTCAAAGCCAGACCCAAATCAAGTAGAGAGTTTAAAGGGCCAAGCACCAATGCGTGCTTATTGGGTGATTTATTTTATTTGCTCTTCAAAGCAATGATTTGCAGATCGGGAGGGTATTTTAGCTGTGTAGAGTTAATATCGGAGGTGGAGTCATGAATAAGAACCTAGGTTATCTATAAAGGTAGCAATAGAATCGTAGTGGAAAATCAGATAAAGCCCGTCTAACTTTATCCTGCCTGATAGCCTATTGCTGGCACAGGCTTATTTTTAAAGTCCTGGGAACACCCCTTCTATGCTGAACTGCTGTTTGTCTTTAAGGCATTAACCAGAGCCCAGCGTTATCAAGTGGCTAGGAAGAGAAACAAAGTTGGGATACTCAGCAGTTTTCAGTGCAGCGGGCCAGAGTGAGGTTAGTGAGTGGGTTAAGGAAACAGTCTTATCTTCTCACCCTCCTAACCTTAAATAATCTATTTATGGACACTTGCTGGGGGAAACAGAAAGTGTTGATAGTTGGCAAGCCTTGTGTTATACTGATGCCAATGGATAAAGATTTGGGGAGTTGGGGAATGGAGGTCAGTGTGTGAGCATGTGAGCAGCTTACTCTTTCATCTGACCATTTAGATCAACCTTAGATCCTGTGATGGTTAATTTTATGTGTCAACTTGACTGGGCCATGTGGTGCCTAGATATCTGATTAAATTTTGTTTCTGGTTGTGTCTATGAGGGTGTTTTGGATGAGATTAACATTTGAATCAGTAGACTGAGTAAAACAGGTTGCCCTTCCCAATGTGGGTGGGTTGAGTAAGAAAGAATTCTTTCTCTCTGCCTCATTGTCTTCAAGCTGGACTTTGGTCTTCTCCTGACTTTAGACTTGGCTTTCCCAGGTCTGGATTTCTCAGCTTCCATAATGGTGTGAGCCAATTTCTTATAATCAATCAATCAGTCTCTCTCTCACTCTCTCCACACACACACACACACACACACACACACACACACACACACACACACACACACATCCTATTGGTTCTGTTTCTCTGGAGAACCTTAATATAATGCCAAATTCCCATTGCTTGCCCCGGGCTTCACATATGATCAGTCCAATTTTCCCACAAGTAACCTTCTTGGGATAACAGAGAGGAATGTTCTTTCACTGTTTCTATAAGAGGAAGAAACAATTCTCTCCTGCCTAAACCCACAACCATCTTCTCCCATATAATTACAGAGATGCGTGTGTAGACCTAAAATTTGAGATCTGAAATAAAGTTGGGTGCTTGTTGGTTTATTTAGTCCTGTGCTTGCTTGATTGTCTATAGCTATAACTGTATGGGATCAGCTCTTCTGGCTGAATTGGCTGGCCAAATGGGAATGTTAAGTAGACCCAAGACTGTACATTACTTATGTCTGGGGATGTTACCTCTCTAAGTATTCACAAGGCAGAGACTGCATTGCTGTTTTGTCTGTACAGTGTCCAGAGTAGTGCCACATGCACATGGAGGCTTCATTGGAGTTATTTGATGATACAATAATTGATAGTTTGCCCTCTGTATGCAGATCTCTCAGGAGAAAGACTAACCAGAAGCACTGTTATATCTACGTGACAAAACATATTTAAAGTCAAAAAGAAAAATGCGATTGGTCTTCAAAATGTTTGATTGTTATCAGGAGTGGGGAACATTTAGCCCTCAGAGGGGGAAGATCAGATATGTGGCTTATTTTCATTTAGCCCACAGGTCAGACTTTAGGATATGATCCCATTTATGTGTGTAGTTGGGAACATAAACATGACATTTAAAGTATTTTGTGGATATATTTAAAAAACAATGAGAGAAATCGTTTTCTGTGCAAGATCTTTATCTTGGTCAAAATGTAAGGACTATGATGACTGTAAGGTTGACTATGATGATGGTGATGATAGTAGCTACCATGTACTGAGTATTTACCAAGTACTCGACACTGTTTTAAGTGCTTTACATATAACAACTCATTTAATCTTCAGAAAACTACCTTCAGCTACAGACCTTCATTTAGGGATGCTCCTTAAATGAGAAAAAGGAAGCATTTTAGAAGTGCCTGTACTGCTAAACTTTAAATAGAAATTACATTCTGTCAATTTTTACTTACTGTTAAAATATAAAAGATTGTATTATTTTCTTTTAAAAAGTCAATGTGTTAGATCTCTGCTTCTTGGTGCTTTGACCAACATCAAGCTCTTTCTGTCTTTTATGTCCTTGCCTCCTCCCCTCTGCCCATTCCTTCTTTCCTTTCATCCTCCACTTCTTCCTTCCTTCCTTCCTTCCTTCCTTCCTTCCTTGGCCATCTATAGAAAGATAAAAGACATTCTTTATTTGTTGTGGGCCCTGTTTATATCCTGCAAAATGTAACACTGCACATCAGGCCATCTGAAAATTTCTGGATTACTAAGGGAATTTTTCAATGTTCACAGTGTTCAGAGTAAATAAGTCTTGATCAACCAAGTTATGTATCAGATTAGTTTTGACTATCTTTGACTATTTTTCACACTTACGTAGACAATATATAATGTGTGTGGGGGTGTATGTGTTCGAATTGAGGATAAAAGATTAGAAATGACTCTATATTGAACTTGCAGGCTGGCACTCCATTTACAAAGCTTTACAGCCATAGCTCCTAGTCTCTAGCCCTCAAATACCTAGTGATGTTAAGCCAGGATGAAATAGCTTTTCATTTTAAAGCAGATATACAGCTTTATTTATTATTTTTTTAAATGCCCCATGCCTAAGAGAAAAACAGGTGTGCTTCGACTTCAAAGGATTTACTTGGTAAAGTTGTAAGCATTTTAATAAAAAAAATGTGTCTTTGAACCTTATGAAAATGAGATACACTGAAGCATGGAAAGTGGATATAAACCAAAGTGCACACAGAAAGAAAGATCAATCTCTGAGCTTTCTGCCATCCGAGGTCTGGGAGATGATTTAAGTGGAACTTTTTCCATAATATCAGCTGCTGCCCTGTTTGTCCTAAAAGATAAACAAAGAGCATCTCTAGGTGCAATGAAATTTACCTAAAATGGACTGAGTCTAAAGTAAACTGGTTCATAACTTCTTACCTGCCCCAAATTGTTTCAGGTGTCTTATTAGGAGTCACATTATTAAATAAAATGAGGCAATTAAAAAAAAGCACCCTTCTCCTAAGCTATGAGCTCATTTTTTCTCTGAGCTCAATCTCCTAACAAGTACTGCTATGATAACAAGAGCTTGGGAAATATTTGTTTTATAACCTCCAATGCCAGGTTGGTTACTGAAATAAAGGTAGAATCAATTGTGAACTATTGTATTTGGAGAGATAGAGTGTGTGTGTGAGAAAGAGAGTGACAGAGAGAGAGAGGGTGTGTGTGTATACATGGGTCTGTGTGTGAATATGGAGGATTGGGCCTGAGCACTGAGAAATTATGCAGTAAGTACATTTTGTGATTTAGTAAACTCTATACGCCAACAACTGTGGGTGCCCCAGTTTTCCTGCTGGCTCTGTCCCATAGCTGTCCAAGTCCCCTGGCTCTCGTGCACCTACCAGACTTGGCCCCATGCAGTGCCTCCTGCCCTGTATATTTCTCTCTCCCTGTTCTATCACAATTTGCCTATTCTGAACCTTGCTAATTAGGTAGCATTTACTAGCTGATAATGAGTACCCTTCTGGGCTGAAGAAATATAGAAGCAGAGAAGATCAGAGCTGAATGAGACTTGGTCTAAACCCCTCATTTTTACCTTGGTGATCCTGGAGCCCAGAGATGGAAATTACCTCAACCAAAGTCACACAGCTGCTTATTGAGAGCTAACAGGTTACCCTTCCCATGTCTTACTTTAACTGTCAGCTTCTGGAGTTAATGCTTCAGCTCAAAGGTTTGACTCTAATGGTGAAATTACTCCATGGTTGGTGTGGAACAATAAGATAAGAAAAGGTTTTGAGCCATTTTGAGGCTTTCAGTGAGAAGTCTTTCCCTCTTTTATGCTACTGATTTGGCTCCTATCTCCTGAGGTGCAAAGCATGGGCCCCTGTGCTAGGTGAGCATGTCATCCTAGCTGGTTGCTTCTATGCTGTTTGCCATAGGAACTGCCTCTGGTACCTTCTCTGATGGATGTCAAAGAAGTGGCTCCTGGGGGAGATATGAGTCCACTGCAAACTGCTTTCACCATTTCGTTGAGCTCATTTCAATCCTCTCTCTTTTTCAAATCGCTGATATGACTTACCCACATAAATAGAAAGAAGCAGCTCCAATTAAACATGCATGGGGCTGTTTCCTAAGAATTTCACAGTGGGAAGCCAACCAGGAACACTCTAGAAAACACAGTCATCTTTATGCTTTGCTTCCTAGATTCTACTTGGAACTGAATATGCCCAAAACAAAAAGGTCAGGTGGGCTGGTATCAGGGGCCTGTGGGTGACACACAGAGGTAGAGCTGTTTTTGTCCTAGGCTCCCTTTCTCTTGAAGTGTTCAAAGATTTATGATGTAGGTCTTGGCTCTAATATATTACGTCTCAATGACCATAGAGTTGGAAAAAACCATAGAGATTATCTATTACAACCTACCTATTGACAAAGACTGTCCCCTTGACCAGTCTTTAGTCGGAATACTCTGAGACCTCTCCTCAGCTAGACCTTGATCTTGACCCCTGCCCTCTCTTTGGCCTGCCCAGCCCAGTCTTAGCAAAACATCCTGCTAAGTAATTCCCCCGCCTTGATATCTGATCATCCTTGATACATGATCAATTTCCTCATCCCCCATCTTTGATGTCTAAGCCCTTGGCCTGCTTTTAGCAGGAATCTTATTAGGCCAGTTTAGTAAGAATGCCTCCTACCATTGATATTTCCTCTTAGTAATTTTCCATTCATTGACCCCCTCACCCTGCACATTGACTATAAATCCCCAGCTGTCTTTGCTGTATTCGGAGATGAGCCCAATCTCTCTTCCCTATTTCGATACCTCTATTGCAGCAGTTTTGGGGTAAAGTTTGCCTTACTGTTTAAGCAAGTATCAAAATATTTTTTTCTTTAACATTCCCAGTGTCAGAATCCCACCTTACTGCATCCCTAAGGGGATGATAACTCAGGCTTCACTTGAATACTTCCAGTGACATGGAGTTCATTACTCTGAGGTAGACCATTCTCTTGTTTAGATAACGTGAAAGATGTAAAAGGCAGCAACTTATTGGAAAAAGCATAGGCTTTGGTGTCAGACAGGCCTGATTTGATTAGTTGGTTTCTTCCTTGTAACCTTCCTTTTACCTTCATTCAACAAACATTTTATGAACCTTTTGCTGGCAACAGGGGAAGATGGGGTAAGGAATCTGTTCTAGATAGAAGGAATAGGCTATGTGAAGGCCAAGAGGGAATAAATAGGCAAGAAAGAAGAGAGCATGGCATAGGTTAAAAAGTAATTTTCAGAAAGAGGTAAAATCATGATGCTTACACATGTATAAAAATGAATATGTGTTAAAGAATTTATTTTACTCATAAGATATAAGTGAACCAGGCAGATGTCATAACTGGTTCAAAACCTGCCTCCTCCTGGTCAGCCTGGAAGACGCCATGTCAAGGCAGCTTCCTTTTGCCTGCCGATACCCTGCAGGACTGGGCACCATGGGCCAAAATTTTGTGTCCAAGGAAGAGGCAAGAAGTGCCACCTATGTTTCACTTTGTGGTCAGGCTGTGTCTTCATGCTGCGACTGCATTGCCTTTATGGAGTGTAGAAGTTGGCATTTATGTACAATTTTATTTGTGTCCTATTTTATTTTACCTTCAAAAGAAAAACACTATCAAAAGCCAAGGAAGTCGGTTGACTACTTGTTTGAATTAAGTATGGAAAGTCATTGACAGTGTGGGTTGTTCCAGGGATCAGCTTGTTTTGTGTTTTTGTTTTTATTTTTGATTCTGAGTCATTGCATCCTCTACCAGCTGTTAATCCATCACTTTGTGGGGGGGGGGGATGTTACATTGCTGTTTGTAAGCTTTTTTATTTTTTTAAATTATAATTATTAAAGGCCTGACTTTCTTCTCTCATCACTGTGAGATTACAGATCTATCTGAATGAAATGTAACATTGAAAAGACTTGTTTGTTGCTTTCTGTGCAGTTGCATTAG
Organism: Lipotes vexillifer; assembly: GCF_000442215.2. Classification (NCBI taxonomy): domain Eukaryota; kingdom Metazoa; phylum Chordata; class Mammalia; order Artiodactyla; family Lipotidae; genus Lipotes; species Lipotes vexillifer. The sequence continues at coordinate 2,129,689 of NW_006793272.1, forward strand.
TGGGATGGGGGGGGCTGGGGGGGGTTGAGAATTGAAAATGGAGGGGCTGCTGAGGTCCTGTGAATGTTTCAGTCATTGTACTTTCTGCCAGAAGCCTGCAGAGAATGGAAGCATCTTCTTTACTGTCCTGGCATGTTCATCTCTATTGTCACTAAGTTGCAACTGGAGTTTCATTTGGATCTAGTTAAAAAATTTCTTCTGTGCAATAGGTGGGTTCGAGGATGTAGCTGCCCTGGTGTCTTGATCATATCCTGATAAGAATGTCCACACTGAGGAGTCAGGTGCTGTATTGCAGGAGCGATGCAGGACAGGGCACGAGCCTGGCCGAGTTCCTGGGAAATCAGGGAAGAGGATAGAGACCCTTTCCTGCTGTTACCATGTATTCCCTTTGGGGAAGTCAGAGGTTAAGGAGGGAGCTTTGTTCCCATGTAGGACTCCTTGCTTCTCCCTAGTTCCTCTCTTCAGTCAGTCCAGCTCTCACTTCCACGCCTCAGAGCCCCGTGGGGAAGGCGTTAGCAAGAATGAAGCAGGCAGGGGCTGCAGCACCAGTGAGGCTCCCCACTTCTTTCTGAACGTTGTTCTGTACGTAGCAGGGGACAGGAACAGGGACAGCGGCCTCCCCCCTCCCCACACCATCCCAGCAGCTCAGCTAAGCCCCTGATTTGAAGAGGGCAGCAGGAGGTCTCTGAGGTGTGCTGAGAGGCTGGCCACACAAGAAGCCTTTGCCTTTGCCTTTGCCTTTGCAGGAGGTTCTGGTGTGCTTTTTCTTAAAAAGGTAAGGAGCTGAGATTTGTTTTTTTAATATTAAGAATCTATTAAGAAAGAATACAGGACTGACCCTCAGGCATCTTCCCCTACTCCCCAACAAATCCCCAGAAGAGAGTGTGGAAGGCAGTGCAAAAGGCGGATTGAGCTTTGGTTCTGCAACCAAGAAGAGGTCAGCTGCTGAGAACACCAGTGGGCGCTCGGACCCGCCTGCCCCGGGGCCTGCACTCTGCTCTGGCCACACAGGCGCCCCACTTGCCTTTATACCTTGGTTATTTCCCCTATTTAGATCTTATCACACATTTGCTTTTCTAGAAGATGAACTCTATTTCTTAACTGCGGGCAATGAAAAGTGCAATGCTGGAACTCCCGCTGCCCTGCTAGCTGGTCACGGAGGATAGTGCCAGGCTGGATTCTGGAAACGCAGTGCACTTAAACTGATCCTGAAAAGAGCACTCAGAGCACTCTGGACACCAGGAGGGCTAGATTCCCCAGAAACTGTCTTACCTTTTGCCCAAAGAAACATGCTCGGTATTCGGGATCCCATGAACCCTGGTACTTCTGTTACTTCAGGGCCTTAGTACCTGGATACTGTCATAGAACTGGGCTGGGAGGAGGGGCCTATTTTTAAATAACTGTTCAACGTTGGGGGATTTTTTAAAATTAAGAAAAAGGAAAGCTATTCTGTATTGCACCTTTTCACAGTTTAATACATTTTCCTGTGATTTTTGAAATTAAACCATTGTGTGTCGTGTAATGTCCTAGTTGAGCTGCTGACCAGCAGCTTCCTTCAGAAGGCTTTGGAGCAAATGTGTCTGTTGCTTTGTCACCTGCTGGAAGGGCACCTGGAGGGCTGCTGGGGACTAGTTTCTGTACACACTTGTTTGGCCTTTTCTGTAGTTGATGCTGTAAACTCTATGGCTTTTTAAAAAAACAACTTCATGTTTTTATTTAGTATTGGAAATCCAACACACTTTTTTTAATCCAAAAAATAAAAAGAAGAAAAGTCAAAACAGCACAGATTTATATGGAGTAAAGGAATATTGAGATGAATTGTAAATAAAGACAAAACTGGTTTTTCACAAGGGTGGGGAGGAATCAACTAAATCACTACTGGGTAGGACATAACTTACGTGTCTCTCAGTTATCTACAACTTACAAAGAATTGTAAAATGGCTCAATGACAATGAAGAGATAGAATCTGATAACCTAGAAAAGTGGGCTATAGAGGATGCATAGTTTTCCATTGAAACCCAATTTTCTTCTATGTATATTTGAGTAATTCAAAGATATTCAATGTGGCCATGGTATAGTTCCAAGTGGTGAGTGGTTATAGAGAAGTAAGCTATGGCCAGATCATGAAGGGCTTCATAAAAAATTTAAGTAGAGAAGTAACATGATCAGATTTATGTTTTAAAAAGAGCATTCTGGCTACATTGGTATTGGAGGGACAGGATTGGATGTATGGAAACCAATTTAGGAGCCTGTTGTAAGCTTGGATTCAAATCCTTGCTCTGCTTCTACTAGCTGTAGAGACTTAGGTGAAGCTACTCAACCATTCTGAGACTCCACTTTCTCCTCTGGAAAGTGAAGAATAATATCTTCCTTGCAGGATTGCTGTGAGGTATGCAATGGGTTTGGCATGTTGTAGACAGTAAATATTAATTTCCTTCTACTCTGCTCCTGCTCTGCAACCAAACTGTTAGAACATTTTTATAATGAGCCCAAACTTGTTTCCCTTAACCCTTGTGATTGTGGAGATCCTAGCTGTGCTATTTGAAAGAATATAAATTAAGGATAACCCCTCTTGCCTTCACATATTTGAAGATAGATTTCTTATTTCCCTTAAGTCTTCCTTTTTGAAACTAATCTTTCTCAGCTACTTCATAGTTCTTTCTCTCTCTCCCTGATATTCTCCCCTACATGAAATATCCCTCCTAACTTATGGCATGCAGAAGTGAAATTAACATAATACTCCAGGTATGCTTGAGATAGTATACAGTAAAGTGGAACAATCAGTTCTCTTGGTCTGGATAATAAAACTCTGTTATATTGCCTAAAATTGCATTAGCCTTTTTAAGCAACCATGTCATATGATTGGTTCATTTTTAGCCTATGGATAACTAAAGTGCCCAGGTATTTTTATTTTTCATATGAACAGTTGTTTAAGTGAATTTTCCTTTATTTAGAATACATTCAATGGCATTTTTAACTTACAGATAGGGTTTTGTTTCATCCACTAAATTTCATTTTTGTTAATCTTGAACTAGCCTTCTAGCATATATATACATACATATATATATATATATATACACATACACACATAGCATATACACATTCAAACATCACAGAACTGTATACCAATGAGCAATATGTTTTCTTCCATTGATATACTGTCTCTTATTCTCCTTCCCCTGAAGCAACCACGGTTGCCATTTTCTTGTAAATCCTTTCAAAAATCTATTCCTATACAAGTAAATGTACAACTAAAAATACTAAAGACAGCATACTATACACAGTAGTCTGCACTTTGTCCTTTACATTAATAATTCCAATAGAATGTAAGCTCTAGGGAGGCAGGATTTTGTTTGTTTTTAGCATCTAGAAAAATATTTGACATGTACTAGAGGCTCATAAATATTTGTTGAATGCTGAGCAGTATTTGGAGATTTTCCATATCAGCATATACCAGGGATCAGCAAACTTTTTCTATGAAGGACTAGATAGTAGATATTTTAAACTTTGCAGGCCATATGGTATCTGTCACAATTACTCAAGCAGCCACAGATAATACATAAACAGATAGGTGTGACTGTATTCCAATAAAATTTTATTTACAGAAACATATGGTGAATCAGATTTGTTTTGTGGGCTATATAGTTTGCTGGCCCCTGGTATATACAAATCAATCTAGCCTTTTTCACAGTTGCATACTATTCCATCATATGGGTGTACTATAAATTTGTTAATGAGACCCCTGCTTTTGTTCATCTAGATTAATAGTCTTTTGCTATTATAATCAATGCTGTAACAATGTTTCAATGAGCAACATTTTTCTTTGTGCACCTGTCTGAAAACATATTCCTAAATTGTAATGGCCAAGTAAAAGAGAACAGGGATTCTTAATTAAACAGGTACTGCACAATTGCCATCTCAAGAGATTGCATTAATTTGTGCTCCCACCTCTAGTGTATGACATTGCCTGCTTCTCTACACTCTCTCAGTGCTGTGCATTATTAAATTTTCATTTCTGCTAACCTAGGAGGTGAAAACTAGGTGATCATTTTCATTTTTATTTTTAAAATCATCCAAACATACAAAAAGCCCAGAAAATCGTATAACAGACACAGCAAAAATTAAATAGATGCTAATATTTTACTTTATGTGCTGCACATCTCTCCCTCTTCTTTCTTTTTAAAGAGGAAATAAAATGTTATTCATATAGCTAGAATCCCACTTCCTACCCTTTCCCTCTCCCTCCGTCCTCAGAGGTAACTTCTACATTGAAGTTGATGTGTATCATTACATACATGTATATTATATAATAATATGCAATATATATAACAAATATGTATATGGATAGTGGTATATAATCATATATAAAGTTATATATCATTCCATATATGTGTGTATGCATATATATAATATGTATACCCACATTAATATATGTATCTCTCTGTGTTTTTAAGTTTTACATAAGGGGTATCATATTGTCTTTTTGCAACTTGCTTTTTCAGTTCAGAATTATTTTTGAGGTTTATTCAGCTTGCTTTCATGTATTCAAAATTATGTTTGAGATTTATATGGCTATATGTAGATCTAGCTCATTCATTCTAGCTATTATGTACTATTCCATTGTACAAAGAAACCACAGTTTAATTATCCGTTCCCCTCCTGTGGGACAGTTAAAAGATGTCCAAGATTAACAAAGCTGGTCGCTAACTAAAGTGGAAAAGACAGAGTTTAATCAGTAATATACTATCACAACAGGGACAAGAATCCAGTGTGAACTGAACTCAACTTTGATTTGTATAGAGGTGACTGGAAGATTTAAAGGGAGGATGAGGGAATAGGAAGGGGAGTGAGTAGGGACTCAGTAGAGTCAGGGAAGTGAAAAATTACAAAAAGTGGGAAGAAGGTCTTGGTCCATGTGAAACCCATCTGGATTTGCTAACTAGCCCTTATTGAAGTTAGATTCCTATCCTCCCACAGAGACTGGGAGACAGGGGTGCTATCTTCAGATGTTGGCTGGAACAAACTGTGAATTCTTATGGCAGACTTGAGTTTTCTCAGGCAGGCACTTTAAGGGGATCTATAGTCATCCTAGGGATTTGACTTTGTGCTGTTAGAAATGATGTTAATGTTTTCTTCAAGCCCTCATAGGCCAAGGTTGAGGTGTAGTCAAGAAAGGGCTCAGAAAAGCCTGGATAGAGTTTGGTCAAGGAGAGAATCTTTGTCAACGATCACCTCCTTTTTTGCAAGAAGAGCGCTGCAGAGCAAACCCTTGTATGTTTGTGTACATACAAGGGTTTTCCTGTCCACACCAGAAACCGTCCCCCCACCATAAAAAAAAAAAAAAAAGGATAGAATCTTAGAACTAGAATCACTAAGATGTAAGGTGTGGCATCTTCAGTGTTATCAAATGACTCTCCAAAATAGTTGTACAAATTTTTTATATTCCTACCAGAAATGCATAAATGATCCAATTTCCCCAAATCCTTACCAGCGCTTTGATCCAACAGACCCAGATTAGAGTCAAGGCAAAAAAGATGAGTCATGCGAATGTATGGTGAGATTCTATCTTTGCTTAAAAGTTTGATACTTTGTTCATCATGGATTTTTTTGGCATAAATTTTGAGTTTTGAAAATATTGCATTAAAATATTGTTTATCTTGGCTACTGAGTTTTTTTTGGTGTCCCCTTACATTTTGTGCCTAAGGAAAGAGGGCCACACTCACCTCACCCTAGTCCTAGCCCTGGTCAATGTTAGTTAAATTTATTCCTTTTTGCCATACTGATGGGTACAAAATGGTCCCTCATTATCCTAACTTGCATTTGCCTGATTATTAGTGAACTCAAGTATGTTTTCCTATGTTTATTAACCGTCTGTGAAGTACCTGTACATATCCTTTAATCAATTTTCTGTTGGGTAGTTTGCCTTCTCTTTATTAATTTATAGAGTATATATTCTTCATTAAAAAAAGAAAAACCTCTGTTGGCTGTATGCATTGCAAATATCTTCTCAGTCTGTGTCTGGCCTCTTCATTTGGTTTATGGTGTCTTTTAGTCACATAGAAATTTATAATATAATTTTGATGTGGTCAAATTCATCCATCTCTTCATTTCTAATCTGTGCTTTTCAGTGTGTTTTATTTAAAACATTTTCTCTACCCCACTATCAAAGCTCTTCTCCCCTGTTTCCTTCTGAAACTTCGGAAGTTTTGCTTTTCATACTTAACTCTTTAATGCAGCAGGATGAAGCATGAATCTAATTTTTGTCTTTTTTTCATATAGCTAGCTCCTTGCCCCCCAGATTTATTGAATAGTTCATCCCATTTTTCTCTTAATTGATTTATAACGAAATCTATTCAGAGATAAAGCTCAGATATGTAAAGTGGGTCTGTTTCTGGGTTTTCTCTTACATTCTATTAGTCTATCCATGTAATGATACTACACTTAAAAAATGATAGTTTTTGTTAGAATTGTTCTATTTTATTATGTTATTGCTGTTAATCTCTTGCAATACCTTAATTTATAAATAAACTTTAACATAGGTCTGTATTATAGGAACAAACATCATATATATAGGGTTCATTTTCTGCAGTTTCATGCATCCCCTGGGGGTCTTGGAACACATCCCTCACAGATAAAGGGGGACCACTGTACAAAACCCTGCTTTATAATCAATATTTATTTCATAGTAGGTAAATCCTCCATTTATCATCATTATCATCATCATCATCATCATCATCATCATCATCATCTTCATCATTATTATCCTGACTGCTCTTGGCCTTTTATTCTTTAATATACATTTTAGGACAAACTTTTGAAGGAAAAATTTTGTTGGAATTGTATTTTGGGTTTATAGATTAACTTGGAGGAAATTATAATTCTTGTGATATTGATTTTCCCATCCATGAACATGGCACATGAACATTGACAATTCTCCATCTTTATATATTTTTTGTGCTTTTAATAATATTTTATAAAAGTCTTATACTTCTGTTGTCAGATTTATTGTTTAATACTTGTAGCCTTCTTTTTCTGTTGTAAATAGTGTCTATATTTGTTATTTTGCTTTTAAATTATTTGTTGCTGATATATAAAAACACAACCTTTGTACATTAATTGTATATCCAGCAATATTTTAGTTTTAAAAACTTGTAGTTTTTTCTTGGGTTTTCTGTGTAGGCAATCATATTATCTCTAAATAACATCAGTTTTATTTTTTCTTTTCTATACTGAAATACTGGATTTTTTTTTTCCTTGTGTAGTTGTGTTGGATAGATCTCCCAATATAATATTGAATAAAAACAGTGGGAGTAGGCATTCTTTATTTATTCTTGACTTTAAGGCAAATAAGTATTTCAAAGGTATCATCAATTATAGTTGTTATACATTTTCCAGTAGTTAACTTTTATCAAGTTCAGCAAATTAACTTTTTAAAAGACTATTTTTTTAGAGCAGTTTTAAATTTACAGCAAAATTGAGAGGGAGACACAGAGATATACCCCACACATGCATAGCCTCCCCCGTTATCAACATCATTCACCAGAATGGTACATTTTTTTGTTTTTACCAAGGATGGACTTACACTGACACATCATAAACACCCAAAGTCCATAGTTTACCTTAGAATTCACTCTTGGTGTTGTACATTTTATGGGTTTGGTCAAATGCATAGTGGCATATATTCATCATTATAATACTATACGGAGCATTTTCACTGCCTTAAAAGTCCTCTGTGCTCTGCCTTTTCATCCCCATCCCTGACTGGCAGTCACTGATCTTTTCATCGCCATAGTTTTGACTTTGAGGAAATTAATTTCTATTTTCAGTTTTCTGAGTGTTTTTATGCTGAAAAGGTATTGATTTTCATCAAAAGTTTTTCCTGCATTTCATCAAATTATTTTTCTGTTTGTTCTTATAGCATTAACAGACATTAAATACCTTTTTTTCTTGAATGCTAAACCATTCTTTCAGTTTTCAGATATACCACACTTGGTCATGATGTAATACACAGATGGATTCATTTTGTAATATTTTATTTAGTGTTTATGTGTCTATGTTCATAATTCAGTTTGGCTTATACTTGTTCATTTTCATTCTCTCCTTTTCTGCTTTTGATGTCAAACTAAATATTTCTGTCAAAACTAAACTAGGCTCATTAGAGAACTGAGTACTTTTTCGGTAACATTTATGTAAATTAGAGATGATATGTTCTTTGAAAGTTTGTTTTTTGAAATTTGGTTGAAGGAATAGATTTTTAACTGTTCAAATTTTAAACAATAATTGTAGGGCTTGTTAGGGTCTGTTTCTCTATGGGTTGGTTTGAAGAGAATTTTCCCTAAATTTAATTTGATTAGCATAAAGCTCTTCATAATCTTCTCTTCTGATGGTTTAAAATATTCTCACTAAAAAATGCATTTAATTACAGTGGTGGATACATGTTATTATACATTTGTCTAATGCAAAGGCATTCTGTATAATTGAAAAAAGCCAAGCTTTGGAGACAGTGAAAAGATCAGTGGTTACCGGGGGTTGAGGAGGCGGGAGTGAGTACGAACAGGCAGAGCACAGAGGATTTTTAAGGCAGTGAAAATACTCCATGATACCATAATGATGGATACACGTCATTATACATTTTTCCAAGCCCATAGATTGTACAACAGGAAGAGTGAACCCTAATGTAAACTGTGGACTTTGAGTGATTATGACGGCTCAGTGTATTCTCATTGATTGTAACAAATGTGCCACTCCAGTGGGGGATGGCAGTCAATAATGGGGGAGGCTGTGTATGTGTCGGGGGACAGGAGGTATATGGGAAGTTTCTGTAGCTTCCATTCAGTTTTGCTGTGATCCGAAAACTGCTCTGAAAAATAAAATATATTATGCATGTAATTATGGGTGAGGTTAAGCATTCATGTATTTAAAAGCCACTTTTAAATATTTCTGGGAACTGCACGTCCATGTTGTTTGTCCATTTTTAATGGAGTTGTTTGTGTTTTCTGACAGATTTCTCAGAACTCTTTGTTTGTTTGTTTGTTTGTTTTTGGCCTCGCTGCATGGCCTGTGAGATCTTCAGTACCCCACCAGTTCGGTTCCCCTGCACTGGAAGCGTGGAGTCCTAACTACTGGACCTCCAGGGAATTCCCTTAGAACTCTTTACATATAAATGGAATTAGGCCTTTGCCCTATGTTGTAAATATTGTTTCACTTTTCCTTTGATGTTTAGGATAGTTTTTGCTGTCAGAAGTTTAACATTTTTCTGTATTCAAATCTATCAGTCTTTTCCTGCATGACTCCTAGGTTTTGTGTGTTGTTTAGAAAAGCCTTACTCAATGTTAGATTATTTTATAAATACTCTGCCATATTTCCATCTAGTATTTTTATTATCTTATTTTTTATATTTAAATCATCTATCTGGAATGTGTATTTGGTTAGGGAGAGCCGATTTAATAACAATCGATAACGTGAGTTATCAATCAGTTATCAATTCAGTACCATCAGTTATTGAATAACTCATTTGCTGACAGATTTTAAAGACCGTCCGTAGAGTATAAAACTCCTATGTGTATAGGGGCTCTTCTAGGCACTCTGTTCTGTTACATTGACCAGTTTGTTTTCTTATTAGCCAATCCTGTATTGTTGTAATTACCAGAGTTTTGTAGTATTTTTTTCAGTACTTTTCTGGCTAGTCTTGCATGTTTATTTTTCCACATGCACTTAATACCTTTATGTCCAAATCCAAAAAGTCCTGTTAGTATTTTCATTTGGATCACATTTAAGTTAATAGACTAAATTTTAGACTAATATGTGAATTGTTATTTTACAATATTGAGTTTTTATATTCAAGAGCACTGTATCTTTCTATTTGCACAAATTTTGTTTTATTCCTCTCAGCAATAAAGTGGTCTTCATAGAAATCTTTTATGTTTTTCTTTAATATGTTCCAAATGGAATTTTTATTCCATTAGAATTTCCAATGATATGAAAGTTAATGGTTTCTTCATTTGTAAATTAGTGATGATAATAATAGTTGCTACTTCCTAGAGATGTTACAATGACTGAAGGAAATAATGTATTAAAGCACTTTGCACCGTGACTGATACATGATAAGCACTCAATATTTGTTTGAGAATTTATTCCTTGACATTATGTAATGAACCTACCAGGGGTATACAGTACAGTGCTACCCAGATATCTGCTTCCTTGCCATAGTATCTAGACTCTGTATGCCTTGGTATCCCCATTGGAAACTGGGGCAAGCAATTCCAATCTCCATTTCAAGAAAAAGTGGTGGCTAGTGATGAGAATGACTAATTCTCTAACCACCAGCAATCAAAGCAATTTTCAGGGACTCTCTTCTCTGTGTTCCTATCTTTCTGTCCTGAGTGCCTAATAAAATACCAGATAGTATATTTTCTCCATACCCACCCCAAACTTCCCTGATTACTGAGAAGATAAATAATAAAAGGAATTTTGGTGAGCTGGGCAGATGCTTTCTGCCTTGGAATACCTTGTCAGTTATTCCTAGTGGTCTGAGCTTTTGGCTCTGATGAGGCCAATTCTTGAAGTTTGAGATAGATAAAAATCTCAACTTTTGACCCACCTGGATGGAAAGCTCTGGGGCTTTTACAGTAGGATACAGAATCATAATTGGCTGGAAGGAGGAACAATTTATCTAGGACTGTTGGCTGCAGTATCTAACCCATTCATGCATATCAGCACCAGCTCATAGGAGTCCCTTACAGGAAATGGATCTGGGTCTTGGAAGCAAGTATAGCTTTTAAGACTGGTACATGTTCTGTGATTTGGGGGGTTCCAAGCTGGTCCCACCACCCTTTGGAATCCTTCTCTGTCAGATCATGTTGGCCCTTTATTCTGCAATTGAGAAGTAAGTCCACGGGAAAAAGATTGCGGTGATGTGCTATTAATTCAAAAGGAAAGACTTGTGTTAGCTGGCTAACTTGTATAAGAGGAAGGCCTTGAATGTCTGGAGAAGGGGGTATCATATTGGGGAAGTGTTACTACAGAGTGTTGATAGTGGCTCTGAAAGGGAGAGTTCGGTCTTCTAAAGGCAAATTTCCTTAATGCCAAACTTCATACACTAATAGCCAAATTAACACAATCGCCATCCTTCTTATATCCTGACTTCAGTGTTACTAGCTTTATATATCCATCTAAATGACCACCTGCAAGTCTGAAGGAAATGAGCATCTATATATAAGGCCTCTCCTTTCCCATTTATCTAAGCTCCGTCCCTCATGCCTCAATACAACTATACATATACATTATCTTACTTACATTGTACTGAATCTAAGCACAATCTCAGAAAGCTTTTGCAGATTTGGGCCTCAGGAGCATAAAGAACCACATGAATATCTATTGATACTTTTAGGTAAGGAACTTTGTTTTGGGGCATGAGCAGGCTAATGGGCTTATATAGCTTCATTCAGAGTATCGAGTGGTTACTTGATCTAAAGTATAAGTTGTATCCCTGACCACTGATCCTGGGGGACTTACAATTTGATAAGGCATAGCTAAGGTCAAGCCTTAGTTTTAATTCATTTATGAAACAAATAGTAATGGAATGTCCATAACATATCAGGCACTGTGCAAAGCACTGAGGATACAAGAATGAACAGGGCATGGGCTCTGCTCTCAAGAAGATTGCAGATGAATAGGAAGATGGGGCTAAATGCAGTGGTAGAGAGGAGCACAGGGTCTGAGTCCTTGGGTACAGAGGTGATCACCCAGGGAGTGGCAAAGTAGAAACCCTGGAGCACAACAACATTTGAGGTTTGAGCAGAGAAAGAGATTCCAGACTAGGAGACCAGGGATGAATGGCAAGAAAAGGAGAGAAACGGGGAGAGAATGATTTCAAAGAAGTCAAAGAAAGAGAGATGTTTTCCAGGGAATAGTCAGTAATGTCAAAGGGAACATAGAGATCAATTTAAAACAATGACAGAAGAGTATCCATTGAATTTGGAATTATGCAGATCATTGGTGACTTCAGGGAGAGCAGTTTTAGTGGAATTATGAGAGAGGAAGACAATTTGCAGTAAGTAGAGGTATTAATGAGAGACCAGAGAGTTAAAATGGTGAGTGTAGGCTATCGTTTCAAAGAATTTAGCTGCGAAGGAAAAGGAATAAGAGGATGCCAGCTAAAAAGGATTGCAAGTTTAAGAATGTTTTGAATTTTGTTTAAGGTAGGAGAGCCTTGAGCACTGTTCCTATGCTGTGGAAAAAGAATCAGTAGGAGAAAGTGAGGTTGCGGATAAGGAGAGGGAGAGGATGCTTCAAACAATCAGTGTCCCTGAGAAGAGGTGGCAATAGGATCCAAGTAGATGAGTTAGCCTTGAACAGGAAGAGTGACAGCTCACTCTTTGGGACTAGAGAAAAGGAGGCAACAGTGGGGCTGGTTGCTGCATAGGAAAGTCTCCCTTGATGGCCTTGATTTTCTCAGTGAAGCAAGAGGCTTAAGCATCTGTAGACAGTGATAGGAGAGGTGGCAGAGTAAGATTTATGACTGTCAGGTGTCTGGCTGAAACTATGGTGCCCAGGAGAGAATATGGGGAAAAATAAAAACTACTACTAATACTATTAAATATTTGGAATTTCAACAACCCTAACAGTTTGGGATTTTTAGGCTAGTGTGTGGAGAGATGCATTATCACCAAGCAAAGCTCAGCAATTTCTTTAGCTCCGGGTCTCAGCTGGGTTATTGAGGTAGCTCCGATTCATGTTTAGAGCCTTCCTATCTTCCTCTGTAAACAGCTCTATACATACTACAAGTCCCCAAACTTTGAAATATGCCTGAAGATAATAATGATGATGATGAGGGAGAATGGTTAACATTCATTCAGTGTTTCATAAATGCCAGACACTGTTTTAAGCTCTTTACGTGGATGAGAGTTAGCTAAGAAGGTTAATCCATGGAGATTGTGCGTGCGTGTGTGTGTGTGTGTGTGTGTGTGTGTAAAATAAACATCATATAGCTGACATATGTATAACATATATATATTCCACACTGTGCCTGACACCCAGCGGAAACTCTAGTTTTTCGTTTCTTCCCACATATTCCCCATCCTTCACTCTTTGCCCTTGCTACTCATCATTCCACAGGGCTGGGGCAGAAAGGTGAACGCAGAAGGTGTCTCTGCGTCATGGTCCCTGGTAACAGACTGGTTAGCGGAAAAGACTGAAGCCCTTGAACTGCCTTTGGACCTGGTGTCTCAGCTAAGTCTCTCCATTCAGGTTGTCATGTTTTTGAGGCCAGGGGCTATGCTGGACCCCTGTTCAAGGCCCCCATAAGCACCGGCTCAGCAGTAGGCACACGGCTTAGTAAGGGCTCAGCTCCAGAGGTCCTAGTTTTCAGCAATTGCCGAGGCAGGTCTTGGAGTCACGGCTCTCGGCTTCTCCGGAGCACAGAGAGCAGCAGCCCAAGCCACCCGGTAGCAGCCCTCTCGGCAGCGTCCTGCTGGGGACGGGGCACCTGCATCCTGGATGCAGTTCTGCCACCAACTGGCCAGATGACCCCGTGCCAGCCTCCCTGCTTGCCTGGGCCTCAGGGTTCTCACCTGGGGAGCGAAGGTCATAACTTTTGTTCTGCCTACCTCACAGAGGTTCTCTAAGGAACAGTTTGGATGACAATCATGCTCTTTGCAAAGTGAAAAGCGTGCAGATGTGAAGGGATGTTAATTCCCAGGGCCAGACCTTGACTCAGAAGAAGACAGAAAGGGAGGGACCCTCTGAAACCTGGACATATGGGGGCTTTAATTGGTTTTCCTCCTCTTTACCCAGCATCCGTGATGCAAGCTGGTACTGCATGTGGAACACTCTGTCCTTTGAGATCCTCAGGGACAGGAGAATTTGTCAAGCAGTGAGGCAGCAACCAGCTCATGGCAGAGTGAAAAAGAGATGAAATATGGTGGAGTTCTACTTGTGTTTCTTCAAACATTGCCTGGCTAATGGCAGTCAGGTGAAAGGCAGGACACTTGTCCTCTGTTCACTTCCCTAGTAAACTTTCCTCTCCTTGCAGGGTAGTCAGTCCCCACAGCTTTATTCTGAACGCTCTCTCCTTCCTTTATTTTCCCTTCTTCCCCTGCATAACCTCATCCATTCTCTCAGCCTTGAGTGGTACTTCTCAAATCTGTGCCTGCAGTCAAGAGCTCTGACCCAAGCTCTGGATCTGAAACCACTTGGATGTCCTATAGGTGCCGCAAATTCACCCTGTCCACAATCTGACTTCCCACTTCAAACCTGCTGCTTCTCTTTCAGCTTGAGCTATGCGGAAGAGATAACCTAAGAAGCAGAAAGGGAGATGGTTTGGATTTGAGGATATGAACTAGGCCTCTCTCTTGTGAAGCTGAGGAGAAAGGAATAAGGGTGAAGCCTAGAGAGCTGGATGGAATACAGAGGAAGCTTTGTGTTAACTGATTTCACTTCATATTCACAACCGCTAATCTCAGCTGGGCCCTTGGTGCTGACTGCCACTCCTATACATTCCCATGGTTCATTCACTCTCTCACTCTTTATAATTGTCTTTCTTGTTCAACATCCCAACACTCCCTCCTTCAAGCCCCCTCACAGCAGCTGACCTTCTGAAACAGTCAGAAGAGAACTCCCACATCTACCCACCTACTTGCAAATATACCCATATTGTTTCTCTTCTCTCTTGTTACTGTGGGAGAACAATCTCTGCTCCTATCTAAGGCCAACTACCCCATTTCTACACTACATCCCAACACCTCTAGGTTACTCAAGGCTATTGCTCTAGCATTTCTCCCCTTGATCTTCTGCATCGGTGGTTTTCACTCCCTACTGGTTCATTCCTACCACTGTATAGACATACTGTTACTGCTTACATCTTAAAAAAAAAAGAATCCTCCTGTTGACTCCACCTGACTCTATATCTATGGCCTCATTTTTCAGCTCACCTTCTTAGCAGAACTCCTCAAAAGAGTTGTCTCTCCTTATTGTCCCCTATGCTCCTTTGAGCTCACTCCAATCAGGCTTTTGCCTCCATCACTCCACCAAAATTGTTCTTTGTAAAAGTCACCAGTGACCTCTAGTTTGCTAGATAAATGACAGTTCCTATTCCTTACCTTGCTAGACCTATCAGCAGCAATTAATACAATGAATATACTTCCTGAAATGCTTTCCTTTTTAAAAAAGTTGAAGTATAGTTGATATATTTATTTTTTAACTTTAGTATTTTTTAATTGAAATATAGTTGATGTACAGTATTATGTATGTTACCGTGTACAAGATAGTGATTCGCAATTTTTAAAGGTTATACTCCATTTATAGTTATTGTAAAGTATTGGCTGTATTCCCTGTACTGTACAATATATGCTTGGAACTTATTTATTTTATACATATTAATTTGTACCTCTAACTCCCCTACTCCTATTTTGCCCCTCCCCCTTCCCTCTCCCCATTGGTAATCACTATTTTGTTCTCTATATCTGTGAGTCTGTTTTTTGTTGTTATAGTCACTAGTTTGTTGTATTTTTTAGAGTCCACATGTAAGTGGTAACATACAGTACTTGTCTTTCTCTGACTTATTTCAGTTGACAAACGCCCTCCAAGTCCATCCATGTTGTTGCAAATGGCAAAATTTCATTCTTTTTTATGGCTGAGTAGTGTTCCAGTGTGTTTGTTTGTGTGTGTGTGTGTGTGTGTGTGTGTGTGTATTTATTTATGTGTCGTATCTTCTTTATCCATTCATCTGTTGATGGACACTTAGATTGCTTCAGTTATCTCGGCAGTTGTAAATAATGCTGCTATGAACATTGGGCTCTGTGGATCTTTTCGAAGTAGTGTTTTTGGTTTTTTGGGGGTATATACACAGGAGTGGAATTGCTGGGTCATATGGTAGTTCTATTTTTAGTCTTTTGAGAAACCTCCATACTGTTTTCCATAGTGGCTGCATCAATTTACATTCCCATCAACTGTGTACTAGGGTTCCCTTTTCTCCACATCCTTGCCAGCATTTGTTATTTGTATTCTTTTTGATGATAGCCATTCTGATAGGTGTGAGGTGATATCTCACTTTGGTTTTGATTTGCATTTCCTTGATGATTAGCAATATTGAGCATCTTTTCATGTGCTTGTCGGCCATCTGAACTCCTCTTTGGAAAAATGTCTATTCAGATCTTCTGTCCAATTTTTTTTTAACATCTTTATTGGAGTATAATTGCTTTACAATGGTGTGTTAGTTTCTGCTTATTTTTAAAAATCTTTCTTGGAGTATAATTGCTTTACAATGGTGTGTTAGTTTCTGCTGTATAACAAAATGAATTATCTATACTTATACATATATCCCCATATCCCCTCCCTCTTGCATCTCCCTCCCACACTCCCTATCCCACCTCTCCAGGTGGTCACAAAGCACCGAGCTGATCTCCCTGTGCTATGCGGCTGCTTCCCACTAGCTACCTATTTTACATTTGGTAGTGTATATATGTCCACGCCACTCTCTCACTTTGTCCCAGTTTACCCTTCCCCCTTCCCGTGTCCTCAAGTCCATTCTCTACATCTGTGTCTTTATTCCAGTCCTGCCCCTAAGTTCTTCAGAACCATTTTCTTTTCTTTTTTTTTTTTGGCTGGGTAAAACCTGAGTGTGGTATAAAATTCAAAGGACTCTCAACCACTGCACCACCAGGGAAGCCCCAGCTATCTATTTTTAATCAGGTTTTTTTTTTTTTGATGTTGAGTTGTATGAGGTGTTTATATATTTTGGATATTAACCCCTTATCAGTCATATCATTTGCAAATATTTTCTCCCATTCAGTAGGTTGTCTTTTTGCTTTGTCAATGGTTTCCTTTGCTGTGCAAAAGCTTTTAAGTTTAATTTGGTCCCATTTGTTTATTTTTGCTTTTATTTATTTTGCCTTGGGAGACTGATCTAAGAAATTATTGCTACAACTTATGTCAAGGAATGTTCTTCCTATGTTTTCCTCTAGGAGTTTTATGGTTTCTGGTCTTACATTTAGGTCTTTAATCCACTGTGAGTTTATTTTTGTATATGGTGTTAGAGAATGTTCTAATATCATTCTTTCACATGTAGCTGTCCAGTTTTCCCAGCACCACTTATTGAAGAGATGGTCTTTTCTCCATTGTATATTCTTGCCTCCTTTGTTGTACAATAGATTAATTAGCCATATGTGCATGGGTTTATTTCGGGGCTCTCTATCCTGTTCCATTGATCTATATTTCTGTTTTGTGCCAGTACCATACTGTTTTGATGACTGTAGCTTTATAGCATAGTCTGAAGTCAGGGAGCCTGATTCCTCCAGCTCTGTTCTTCTTTCTCAAGATTTTTCTGGCTATTAGCTATTTGGTTAATCAATTTACTTCATCAGTATCTTACAGTTTTCAGAGTGCAGGTCTTTTACCTCCTTAGGTAGGTTTATTCCTAGGTATTTTATTCTTTTTGGTGTGATAGTAAATGGGATTGTTTCCTTAATTTCTGTTTCTGATATTTCATTGTTAGTGTACAGAAATGCAAGAGGTTTCTGTATATTAATTTTGTATCCTGCAACTTTACTGAATTCATTGATGGGCTCTAGTAGTTTTCTGTTGGTGTCTTTAGGATTTTCTATATATGGTATCATGTTATCTGCCAGGAGTGACAGTTTTACTTCTTCCTTCCTTTGTATTCCTTTTATTTCTTTTTCTTGTCTGACTGCTGTGGCTAGGACTTCCAATACTGTGTTGAATAAAAGTAACAAGAATGGGCATCTTTGTCTTGTTACTGATCTTAGAGAAAATGCTTTCAGCTTTTCACCGTTGAATATGATGTTAACTGTGGGTTTGTCTTATATGGCCTTTATTTATGTTGAGGTAGGTTCCCTCTGTGCCCACTCTCTGGAGAGTTTTTATCATAAATCGACGTTGAATTTTGTCAAAAGCCTTTTCTGCATCTATTGAGATGATCATATGGTTTTTATTCTTCAGTTTATTAATGTGGTGTATAACAATGGTTGATTTGTAGATATTGAAAAATTCTTGCATCCCTAGGATAAATCCCACTTGATCATGGAGTATGATCCTTTTAATGTGTTGTTTGATTCGGTTTGCTAACATTTTGTTGAGGATTTTTGCATCTGTGTTCATCAGTGATATTGGCCTGTAATTTTCTTTTTCTGTGATATTTTTGTCTGGTTTGGGTATCAGGGTGATGGTGGCCTCATAGCATGAGTTCAGAAGTGTTCCTTCCTCTGCAATTTTTTTGGAATAGTTTCAGAAGGATAGGTGTTAACTCTTCTCTAATTGTTTGGTAGAATTTACCTGTGAAGCCATCTGGTCCTGGACTTTTGTTTGTTGGGAGTTTTAAAATTACTGATTCAATTTCAATACTGGTAATTGGTCTGTTCATATTTTATATTTCTTCCTGGTTCAATCTAGGTAGATTGTCCTTTTTAGGAATTTGTCTGTTTCTTCTAGGTTGTCCAATTTATTGGCATATAGTTGCTCATAGTAGTCTCTTATGATCTTTTGTATTTCTGTGGTGTTGGTTATAACTTCTCATTTTTCATTTCTGATTTTATAGATTTGGGCCCTCTCCTTTTTTTTTCTTGAGTCTGGCTAAAGGCTTATCAATTTTGTTTATCTTTTCAAAGAACTAGCTTTTAGTTTCATTGATCTTTTCTATTTTTCTTTTGTCTCTATTTCATTTATTTCTGCTCTGGTCTTTATGATTTCTTTCCTTCTACTAACTTTGGGTTTTGTTTGTTCTTCTTTTTCTAGTTCCTTGAAATACTTTCTTTACTTGACTTCCAGGACTTGGCGCTCTTCTGGTTATCCTCCTACCTCACTGGCTGCTCCTTCTCTGTCTCCTTTACTGATTCCTCTTCCTCTGTTTCCTCTAATCTCTGTGATCTCTAATCTCTAATTAGAGATCTCTAATCTCACAGGGTTACATCTCAAAACTCTTTTCTGTCTCTACTCATTCCCTTAGTGATCTCATCCAGATTCATGGCTTTAAATACTAAGGATAAAATTATGACCCCCAACTTGATATCCCCAGCCCAGACCTCTTCTCTAACTTGAAGACTCATACTTCCAAAACAGAATTCCTTTTCTTCACCTCCAAACCTATTTCTTCCATAGCCTTTCCCATCTCAGTAAATGTCAACTCCGTCCTCGAATCTCCTCTCTCTCTTTTGTTCTCCCTCTACATGCAATATTTAAGGAAACCATGTTAGCATTACCTTCAGAATATATGCAGAATTTAACCACTTCTCACCATTTCCATTGCCGTCCTGGTCCAGGCAAAATGATTTCAAGCCTGGATCATTACAGAAGCCTCGTCTAACTAGACTCCCTGCTTCTGCCCTATACGCCTACATTTTATTTTCCACACAGAAGTATGAGTGAACCTTTTGAAACCTAAGTCAAGTCATATCACTCCTCCATTCAACACCCTCCAATGGCTCCCATTTCACTTAGAGGAGAAGCAAAGTTTTTATAATGGCCTGTAAGATCCTATCTAACATGGCAGTGATCCCCATCCTTTGCCTACTCTGATCTCATCTCCAACCATTCTCCCCTTTTGTTTACTTCGCTCTAGCCACACAAGTCTCCTGGCTCTTTCTAGAACATGTCAGTCATATTCCTGCTTATGGGTCTTTTTCCTTGTTGTTACTTCTGCCTGGAAGGATTTTCCCCCATGTATACATATGACTTGTTCTGTCAATGAAGGAAAGTACCAAAACAATGAGTGAATGTTAAACAACCTCCTGAAACCCTCAAACACCCAAGGCTGTAAGGCCATTATTCTTTGTCTTTATATATACTCTCTTTGAGCAGAGAGTCAACTCTCACCTATAAGGTCATGACTCCCAGATCTCTCTATCCAGTCCAGATATGTCCCCTGAACTTCAGACTCACATCTTCAGTTGGCTACTGGCAGAGCAACTGCAAATGGTTCTGGAGGAAGTGGGGACCTTAATCTAGCTTGGTGCTCTGCTCACCAAGTCCTGTACCAGGCCGCATTTGACTGAGTAAAGGGGTGCTTTTTGTTCACATGAAGGTGCTGACTGTCCACTGACCAAGTCTTGTGCTCAGGACTGTCTACCTGGAGAGATCGCCTCGTTAATTATGCACACAAAAGCTCCAAAAAGACTAGCTGTAACTCTGCCTCCCAGGCGTCACTGCCTAAATGTTCCACTGGCACCTCAAACACAACATGTCCAAAAATGAACTCATCTTCTCTATCTCCACTGTGAATCCTCTCCTGTTCTCGACTTCCAAATGTCTGTTAGCATCATCATTTTCCCAGTCATTTAAGCTCCAAACCTCAGACATCTTCCTCCCACTACCTTCTGCCACTTGAAGGCAGTTTCAGGTTCTGTCAGTTCCATTTCCATGATATTTCCTGTCTCTGGAATCCTGAGACCTCACTGTATCCACTTGAGTCTAATCCTGTCCTAAGTAATTCTAAGAGCTGTTTAGGAAATTCACTTAGCGAATAGCTATGGAATTTGTGAGCTGCAGATGGGTAATTATCCATTTAAACTATAAACCTGGTTTAAGTAGAAAATCTAGGAAAAGATTGGAGAAGAATACCTCCTTTCCATGTTCCTGATCTGGACAGGAATGGTTAATGCAGAGGGAATTATAGATTTCCTCAGTATATTGAGGTGGGAATTCGTAGCCCCATTCCTGTTTTATAATACAACCCACTATGGCATACTCAAATATTCTGAACTTTCGTTTTCTCATCTGCAAAAATGAGGTAATTGAATAAGATGAACTCTCAATTTCCCCTTACTCTAATAGTCCAAGTTTCCAAGACTTTTGCTGAAACAGACACTTCACATCAGGGAAAAAGAAGAGGGGGATTAGTCCTTATTAAGTACTTCCCATATGTACCAGACTTGTTATATCCATTATGCAATTTAATACTCAATAATACTTAATACTCCTGTGAGGTAGATACTGTTATGCCTGTTTTTCAGTTGAAAAAACTGAGGTTCAACCAAGTTAAATAAAAATTTTAGGGTCACACACTTGATAGAGGCTGGGCTTGACCTCAGGTGTCTTTGCCTTGAAAGCCTATCTTCCAGATATAGACATAGAATTTGCTCCTGTGATTTCTCACTTAGTTGCCTTACTTTAATCCCAAGCTGCAAGACAATTTGTTTTCAAACCAAGTGCACTCAAGTCCATTCTCTACATCTGCGTCTTTATTCCTGTCCTGCCCCTAGGCTTTGTGACCACCTAGAGGGGTGGGATAGGGGGGGTGGGAGGGAGACACAAGAGGGAGGAGATATGGGGGTATATGTATATGATGTATAGCTGACTCACTTTGTTATAAATCAGAAACTAACACACCATTGTAAAGCAATTATACTTCAATGAAGATGTTAAAAAAAAGAAAGAAAAAACAAGTGCATTGAACCAATCGTCTAAGCATCCTTTACAGTCAGTTGAACTCTGGAGCTCACTCGTCCTCTGATTGTCCAGTTCACTTCTAGCTACATATTGCAGTAATCTTGGAGCATGGTATTCCTCCAGGGAAAAACGTAATCATGCATAGTTTTGTGGCGTGAGCAAGATTAATTATGAAGAAGCATAATTAGAATGCTAGGCAAGATCATTTATATCATTCAAGTCAAATTCTTGGCAGTATCTTTAGAGAGGGACCCACTCCCTTCCCTCTTTTGCTCTAATCAAGTCCCCTTTTTCTGGTACTCTGGAAGAACTCTGTTGGGAAAGTCCATCTTTAGGTGAGAAAGTTTAACCACATCCATTGGGATCACACCTACCAGTTGGAAAGTGAAAGAATCAACCTGTTGGCAAAGACACATTGGAATCTCTTGAGGTGCCATGACTGGTTTGGATGATTTTTTTAAATTACCAATGATGAATTAAAGTTCTTTCTACAATATTGCAAAACCACAAAACATTTACTAGTTTAAAAATGTAGTTACAGGGCTTCCCTGGTGGCGCAGTGGTTGAGAGTCCGCCTGTCGATGCAGGGGACACGGGTTTGTGCCCCGGTCTGGGAAGATCCCATGTGCCGCGGAGCGGCTGGGCCCGTGAGCCATGGCCGCTGAGCCTGCGCGTCCGGAGCCTGTGCTCCGCAACGGGAGAGGCCACAACAGTGAGAGGCCCGCGTACTGCGAAAAAAAAAAAGAAAAAAAATGTAGTTACATATCTGGAGTTCGGTTTTTCAGTTCTGTTGAAAACAAATGACTATTTTGATAAACATAAGCAGGAGTGGAGTACTTTAAGAGATATTAGCCATTAGTGCTTTTGCACAGATTAATTTTTTATGACAGCAACATTATCCAGCAGGACTCCTAGGGAGAGAGACATAGAACAGGTAAATTTTGATGGGAAGAAGAGAGGTTATAGAGTTTGGGCAACGGTTTCAGTTGCTATAACTGAATTAGCCTATAATTTCATTCTTTTTTCTGTCTTTCGAGGGCTAAGTCCTCATCTAGACAGCTAGTAGGCTGGCCTGTGCCATTCATTGAAGAGAAAATGGATTGGCAGTTAGGAGGTGGCAAGATGATGTTTGGTGCCTGCTCGGAGGAAGTAGGGTATACCTGAAGAGAATGGAGCTCTCTCGAGGCTTAACTTAGAGAAGTGAGTAATGTGAAATGCCACTTCCTTTCTGTATCCCAGGCTGTAAAGAAGGAGCATTTGAAGGGCAGTGAGCTTTTTATAAAAGGCCCTTCAGTAACACAGAGGTAACCAATGCATAGGCCAGCCGTGTCTATCAGTGATCATAGCTCCTCAGGGGTAAAGACGTAGAATCAAGAATCACTGAGGCACCCACTCTAAGCCGCAGAGCTGCTGTGAAATATTTGGTCCAAGAGAGAGCAAAAACCAGAATGGAACAACAGTAGTCCACGTCAGTTAGGGTTTGCAGAAAAGAGATAAGAACAGCACAGTGGGAGCTAACTTGATACTCTGATGAGATTAAGGAGAACAAGCAGGGCTTTCAGAGACAGAAGGATAAGGTGGAAGAATTGAGTGATTCATGTATAGGAGAGAGCGTGAGATTAGCAATGATTAAAAAATTGTCAGAAGCCTGAGCTGTTTTGAGATCAATCTTTTGAAAGGAGCAAGATCAGAAAATAAATCCTTGAAAGTTTGAACATTTTGAAGGTTTGGCAGGAATTGGTATAGACCAAATTGCCCCCAGCCAACTGCTTAATTTACTTCGTTTGTTCTGAGACTACTCATCCATATGATTAATTGCTTTTGACTGTGCCTTTTAGATGTTTGCACATAGCAGTACTTTGTTCCATTCATTTATTCATTAAGCATTTAATAAAAACCTCTTGTGTACCTAGAACTGAGGTTGAAGCTATAAACACTTAAGAAAGAAAAAAAAAAGAATTGGAGACATACATGTTTCCTGCCCATGAGGAGTTTATGATATTGTTTGGGGGGCAAGATTTTCAATCATTAAACAATTTAAAAGTCACGATTGTGCAGACGTGTTCTTGAAAGAAGTCAAGAAATTCACAATTTGTGAGTTAAATAGTTTGTTTGGTACGCTAGCCCTGAATGAATGGTCATGTCTAACATTATTTTCTGTAGGGA
>NW_006793272.1:2153321-2165189 GCF_000442215.2 Lipotes vexillifer
TAGGGAAATTGACTCCGAGCTGTAAATTTAGAAGCAAAGCGGTCATTGTGAGTTGGGGTTCATCTGGGACACGGATGTTAAGCTGGGCCTGGATGGATGACCACGGAGGAGGGGGAAAGCAATAGGCACAGATCCAGAGGCCAGAGTTGCAAAGGTGCACTCAGTAGCAGTAAATAGTAAGGTTTGATTGGAATCTAGGTTTCATGTTGAGGAGGTAAGTCAGGCTGTTAAGGTGAAGTCTCTTGAACGTCAATCTGAAAGTATTGATTTGAATTCTATAGGGCTTTTGAGTAGAAGAATGGCATGATTGCTTCTAATTTCTTCTTTGGTCACTCAACAGTATAGCATGTCTATTTCACACACCATATAGTCTTTGAAAAGAGTGTACTTTAAGCTGAAACAATTAAGTAAGAATAAGGTATTAAGGACTATTTCCCAGACTTTTGTCTTCCAGGATCCACGTGGCCATTTAGAGCCTAAAATTAATATTCACAGTTGAAGGCATTAGGTGTGATGCTCTCCCGGACCTAAGTGTGCCACCCTGGCATTTCTGTACCCAGGTGAAATCTCATGACAAAAGAACCATTCCATTTAACAAAACCAGTTTCAACATCTATGGACAGTCACCATCTGGTTATAACAAACTACACAATAACCTTAAAAATGGGAACACTCTTTTCCCCCTATCATATGAGGAAAGAGCTTTCAGGAAGGTGAATAGTAGTGCCTAGGAGCACAGGGTTTTTAAAGCCACACAGATCTAGGGTTGGAATCTGACTGTCACTTCCTAGCTGGGTCACTTTAAGTAAGTTTCTTTATCTCTCTGAGCCTCAGTTTCTTCATCTATAGAATGGAAACAAGCATTCATATCTCAAAAGGTTTAGGATTAATTAACATCGTGCATTCAAAGCTTTCAGTACAGAGTCTCTGGCACATGGCCTTCAGCATTCACTAAGTGCCATCATTTGTTGAAAGTAGTGTTGAGACTTCTGAGTGCAGACAGCATGGAAGGTGGAGGAGGGGTGTGGTTAAGATTAGGGCATGGCTTCTGGAGCTAAGCTGCCTTGACTTGAACACCAGTTCTGCTTTGTGACCTTGTGCAAATAACTTAAACTTTCTATGTCTGAATCTTCTCATCCGCAAAATGAGTATAATAATGATGGCTGAGTAATATCCCATTGTGTATATGTGCCACATCTTCTATGCCATAGAATTATCAGGATTAAATAAGTAAATACATGTAAAAAGCGCTAGAACACTGCCTGGCACATAGCAAACCTCAGTAAATGTTAGCTCCTATTATGTGCCAGGCACTGTATGCTGAAGGTTTTTCATGCTTCATCTCGTTTAATCCTCAGATGCCTTACGAGGAGGGAGATATTATTATCCCCATTTCATAGGAGAGGAAATTGAGGCTCAGATGAGTTCTAGTTAGTAATGGGTCAAAGGTCACACCACTAGTAAATAACTCAAATCCAGGTTTGTCTGACTCTAAAGCCCTGTAAGCCTCTTAACCACTGCTCCATAGTAAGGCTTGCTTTTTTCAGGAGCAGTTCAGATGTGGTATGCCAGGGGCCAGTGAGAAGGGAAGGGGACTCATCTGACAGGAAGGTAAATTTGATGTGAGAATCGTTGAATTTGCAAGGCTGGAGGGGACTCTCAGAGGAGGATGTCTTGCTATTTTCTGTAGAAAGATGTGTCCCCTTTAGAAGCAAGCAGTCTGTTCTGAGACCGTGCTGTAAAACACTTCAGATTTGTGGTGCTTAATTAGAAAACTTGGGCCTATTTTAGAATAGCAATAATGCAAACTTCTACTTTAAAGGGCAAAAAGCTAATGAAGAGTAGCTGTAGAATGAAGAGCCACCCTCCTGAGAAAGTTCAGTTATGCCAAATGAATGAAGTATTAAGAATCAAACAGGAAGCAAGGGTAAGAACACAAAAGAGCTGAGGTGGGTGGAAAAGAATCTCGTTAAGTCACATCCACAGCTACAGAGTGGGACTCAGGAAGCAGGGCAGCAGCAGAAAGGAAAGATCCTAGAGTATTAACCACTTGACAGTACTTGGTTAGGGTCTCCCTTTCCACATGGTCTTTAATTACAGAGTAATTCCTGTTTTTCTGCTTTCCTTTAGAGTGCTTGCAATCTGAAATTCTACTTTTTGAGATTTATTTCTTTAGCTCTGTAAGTTTCCCATAATCAAATAATGATAGCCCTGATAGTGGGATAATAATCATAGCTAAAACTAATAGAGCATGTATCATGAGCAGGACACTGTTCTAAGTGCTTTACATATGTTAACTCATTTAATCCTTACAACAATCTTGTGAGAAAGATCCTATTATTAGCCCCATTTCATAGATGAGAAAACTGAGGCATAGAGAAATTAAGGAATTTATGAAAATCATATAGCTGATAAATAGCAGAGCCATAATTCAAACCCAAGTACTTTGGCATCAGCATCTGCATGTTACTCATCACATTACACTGCTTCATTGGACCATTATTTGCCACTAACATGTTAGTTTGATCTAGTTTTTCTGCTTTTTTTTTCCAGTGTGATCACTGTCCAAGAGCTAGGTAGAAAAAATCCTTGAAGTCACCAAATTCATATGTGGGAACCAGACACAGAGCTGAATAAAGTTCTGGGTCTCCCTCCAGGGGAGGATGTGTTGTGGCTAAAGATGGGAGTATGCCAGTTAGACCAGCCTTGGACTAACCCTAAAGTTAATTGTGGCCCTTCCCCTGGAATTGTCATGATAGACTCTTTTAATAGCTTCTTCAGTGAGAGAATTGAATATGGTGTTTAAAAGCACCACCCATGGAGGCATACAAACGGGTTCAAATGCAGGCTCTGAAATTTGCTAACCGTGTGACTTGTGTAAATTAAGTTTTCTGTGTATTGGTAACACTGGTAAATTAGGAGAAAACTAGGACCAATCTCACATGATTGTTGGAAGGAGAAATGAAATGATCTATGTTTGAATAAAAAAAAAGAAAGAGTAAGCACTCAGTTCATTTGGCAGTCATTCCCTCTGGGGAGCTTTTGGGAGCCTGAGTAGTTCATTTCTGAGCCTAACTCACAAGGCATTTTTGCCTTTTCAGGTCGTCTTTCAGAAGGTCTCTGAGGTCTTCATTCATTAGTCTTTATGGATTTTCTTTCCCCTACATTTGGCTTTTGATTTAAAGGAAGAGGACATTTATTCAAAGCAGTCAACCTTTTGACAGCCTCGACCATATTCTTTGCTAAAATGTGTCAGTAAATCCAATCATTTTGCTCAGGGGCAGAAGTGAAAAGAAACATGAACAAGAGATTGATGTTGAAAAGGCACCAAGATGGCAGGACCTTTTTTTTAATGAAGCCTTTTCCAAAGTGTGGTCTGTGGAACGTTAGTCTCATGAGATGCTCCTGGGAGAATAAAAAAAAAAAAAAACAAAAAACAAGGTTTGCATTGTCAAAAAGTTTGGGAAATAGAGCATACTATATCTTGTTCTTAGAGAGCCATACTCCACACTAGTCTATTAAAAGCTCTATATAATTTTATAATAATTAAATCTGTTTAACTTTGTCTTATCCAACACTTAAACATTAATTTGACCTCAGAACCTTTCAGAGTGGGAAATTACCTTGATTCAGTGGTCATCTCCAAGTATGCTACCAGGCAAGGTATCCTAGAGGTCATGGGGCAGAAAGGCTCATAGACTGAATTAAGATGTTTGAATCATATGGTTTATTCAATCAATTTAAAATGCACATTGAGGGCTTCCCTGGTGGCGCAGTGGTTGAGAGTCCGCCTTGCCGATGCAGGGGCCGCGGATTCGTGCCCCGGTTCCAGGAAGATCCCACATGCCACGGAGTGGCTGGGCCCGTGAGCCATGGCCGCTGAGCCTGCGCGTCCGGAGCCTGTGCTCCGCAGCGGGAGAAGCCACAACAGTGGGAGGCCGCATACTGAAAAAAAAAAAAAGTACATTGAAAAGCAAAGGAAAATAGATGGATGTCTTAATGCACAGGATATGGGGCTGCTGATACAGCTCATCAGTTCATTAAAATTTGCCTATTAAACTAGTTATTTTCAGATAATAGTAACATTTAAAAAATTGTTTTATTGGCATATACTTGATTTACAATGTTGTGTTACTTTCTGCTGTACAGCAAAATGAATCAATTATACATATACATATATCAACGCTTTTTTAGATTCTTTTCCCATATGGGTCATTACAGAGTATTGAGTAGAGTTCCCTGTACTATACAGTAGGTCCTTATCAGTTGTCTATTTTATATAGTAGTGTGTATATGTCAATCCCAATCTCCCAATTTATCCCTTCCTCCCTCACCATCCCCCCTCAGATTACAGTAACATAATTGACACATTGAGTGCTAGGCACTGTACTATTGTTTGTATATATACTTAACACAGCCTTAGTTTTGCATATTTTGTGGTGGGGAAGTGAATAAAATGTTCAGTTCACAAAACGCACACTTGGTTTTGTCCTACGTCAATGATTGGAGTACCTAAATTTTCTTATTTATAGCCATCGCTATAGATTTTAATAAAAAGGAAATAAATGATCAGACTTTGGGTGTCAAGCTGGTGGTGGATTGAACACATGCATTTAATTTCACTCCAAAAGTTTTCCCCATTTCTTGGGTCCAGTGAAAACTTCTGGTGTAATTCAGACAAGGGCAAGGGTACTGTATTAAAACCAGGGGAAATGAGTGAATCTATGCATACTAAAGTCAGAAGCCACCTGCCTTTTCCCTCTACTCAACTCTTAGAATGTTAGCAGCCAGAGCTTTACTCTGCAGACAGCAGATTGGAATCATATTTTCCGGGAAATCTCAGCATCTTAGGAAGAAAGGCCCAAAGATACTGACATTGGAAAGTTCATCAGACCTCCTGAAATGCCTCTAAACTACAGTAAAAGAATTACCTTTTAGAGGTGTAAAGCCCACTGGGATAGAGAGAAATACAAGGAAGATAACAATAATATTTTGGAAGATGGAAAACAGATAGATCAAGGTTAACTGAATTAGCAAATCTGAGAAAGATAAATTCTAGACTGGCAGTGGGAAAAGCTTAGAGTCCACCTGGTTTACCCTGCAGAGTCATCAAAATGATAACAGTTGGAGGCACCCTATAGCTCTGGAACTGGCCATAAAGTACAAGCTATTAAAGGAAGATTGATGGAAAGCTGTTAAAGAAATAGAACCCTAGATCTGTTCCCTCGCCTTGAAACTTCTAGGTCACTGCCCCGCCTCTCCCTCAGCAGAAACTAGAGATTTATTCTCTGGAGATGGTAAAACATTGGGTCTCTGGACTGGGTGATACCATGAACAGCTGACAGCTTGAATATCATAAGTAACACGGGATTATGTGAAATGAATCCTGAATGCTGAAACCCTGGGCTTTTCCTCCCTCTAGATCTGTTCAAAAAAATTATCCAAAAGTTGGAAAGAAGAATAAAAGAGTATAGCATGTTCTTTTGATGTCATGGGAACATTGTTTAGTAAGCCCACCCAATGATGATTTAATTATCTAGGGAAATACACATATATTTGACTTTGCTATTTATATTAAGGGCTCTGACTCTGTGGAGTTTTATGTTAACTTGCAGATCTTACCCAGTAGAAACACAAATAATTTTTGTCCAGAAGAAAATATAACTTCAAAATTACAGTTTTTATTGCCTTGCTAGATATTAATCGGTTGTGTATCTAATCTAGCAGTCGTATTCTAAAATTGCTTCTTATATGACTATAAGTAATGTCTAGTTCCTCAAAATGTTCTTTGAATCTGCTGACCCTAGATTTGTATGAGACTCATGTTTTTAATTTTATTAACATTTTATTTGGCAGTTTCTCAATGTTGGCAGTCAGACCTTTACCTCTAGGTAGGAAAATGAAAGAGTATTACCCGGGAAATTTGACTAGCCAAAGAGAAAAAACCTAAAGATACTGACATCCAGTTTCCTAGCAAATGACCCAGGCAGACCACCTGTGTTTAGGATGACCATATATATATTATCATACAGAATAGGATATTTTTCAGAGTAAGGGGAGGCTTTATTTTTAAATTAATTTTATACTGAAATATAGTTGATTTACAAAGGTTTTTTAACAGCTTTATTGGAGCATAATTGCTTTACAATGTTGAGTTAGTCTCTGCTGTATAACAAACTGAATCAGCTATACGTATACATATGTCCTCATATACCCCCCTCTTATGTCTCCCTCCCACCCTCCCTATCCCACCCCTCTAGGTGGTCACAAAGCACCGAGCTGATCTCCCTGTGCTATGTGGCTGCTTCCCACTAGCTATCTGTTTTACATTTGGTAGTGTATATATGTCCATGCCACTCTCTCACTTCGTCCAAGCTTACCCTTCCCCCTCCCCATGTCCTCAAGTCCATTCTCTACATCTGCGTCTTTATTCCTGTGCTGCCCCTAGGTTCTTCAGAACCTTTTTTTTTTCAGATCCCTTATATGTGTGTTAGCATACGGTATTTGTTTTTCTCTTTCTGACTTACTTCACTCTGTATGACAGATTCTAGGTCCATCCACCTGACTACAAATAACTCAGTTTTGTTTCCTTTCAAGGCTGAGTAATATTCCATTGTATATATGTGCCACAGCTTTATCCATTCATCTGTTGATGGACACATAGTTTGCTTCCATGTCCTGGCTATTGTAAATAGTGCTGCACTGAACACTGTGGTACGTGACTCTTTTTGAATTATGGTTTTTCTCAAGGTAAATGCCCAGTAGTGGGATTGCTGGGTCGTATGGTAGTTCTATTTTTAGTTTTTTAAGGAACTTCCAAACTGTTCTCCATAGTGGCTGTATCAATAAACATTCCCACCAACAGTGCAAGAGGGTTCGCTTTTCTCCACACTCTCTCCAGCATTTATTGTTTGTAGATTTTTTGATGATGGCCATTCTGACTGATGTGAGGTGTTACCTCATTGTAGTTTTGAATTGCATTTCTCTAATAATTAGTGATTTAGAATATCCTTTCATGTGTTTGTTGGCAATCTGTATATCTTCTTTGGAGAAATGTCTATTTAGGTCTTCTGCCCATTTTTGGATTGGGTTGTTTGTTTTTTTGATACTGAGCTGCATGAGCTGCTTGTATATTTTGGAGATTAATCCTTTGTCAGTGGCTTCATTTGGAAATATTTTCTCCCATTCTGAGGGTTGTCTTTTCGTCTTCTTTATGGTTTCCTCTGCTGTGCAAAAACTTTGAAGTTTCATTAGATCCCATTTGTTTATTTTCGTTTTTATTTCCATTTCTCTAGGAGGTGGGTCCAAAAGGATCTTGCTGTGATTTATGTCATAGAGTGTTCTGCCTATGTTGTCCCCTAAGAGTTTTATGGTGTCTGGCCTTACATTTAAGTCTTTAATCTATTTTGAGTTTATTTTTGTGTATGGTGTTAGGCAGTGTTCTAATTTCATTCTTTTACATGTAGCCATCCAGTTTTCCCAGCACCACTTATTGAAGAGGTTGTCTTTTCTCCATGGTATATTCTTACCTCCTTTATCAGAGATAAGTTGACCATGTGTGTGTGGGTTTATCTCTGGGCTTTCTATCCTGTTCCATTGCTCTATATTTCTGCTTTTGTGCCAGTACCATACTGTCTTGATTACTGTAGCTTTGTAGTATAGTCTGAAGTCACGGATCCTGATTCCTCCAGCTCCGTTTTACTTTCTCACGATTGCTTTGGCTATTTGGGGTCTTTTGTGTTTCCATACAAATTGTGAAATTTTTTGTTCTACTTCTGTGAAAAATGTCGTTGGTAGTTTGATAGGGATTTCATTGAATCTGTAGATTGCTTTGGGTAGTATAATCATTTTCACAATGTTGATTCTTCCAATCTAAGAACATGGTATATCTCTCCATCTATTTGTATCATCTTTAATTTCTTCCATCAGTGTCTTATACTTTTCTGCATACAGGTATTTTGTGTCCTTAGGTAAGTTTATTCCTAGGTATTTTATTCTTTTGGTTGCAGTGGTAAATGTGAGTGTTTCCTTAATTTCTCTTTCTGATTTTTCATCCTTAGTGTATAGGAATGCAAGAGATTTCTGTGCATTAATTTTGTATCCTGCTACTTTACACAATTCTTTGATTAGGTCTAATAGTTTTCAAGTAGCCTCTTTAGGATTTTCTATTTATATTATCATGTCATCTGCAAACAGTGACAATTTTACTTTTCTTTTCCGATTTGGATTCCTTTTGTTTCTTTTTCTTCTCTGATTGCTTTGGCTAAAACTTCCAAAACTATGTTGAATAATAGTGGTGAGAGTGGGCAACCTTGTCTTGTTCCTGATCTTAGTGGAAATGGTTTCATTTTCTCACCATTGACAATGATGTTGCCTGTGGGTTTGTCATATATGGCCTTTATTATGTTAGGGTAACTTCCCTGTATACCTACTTTCTGGTGGGTTTTTATCATAAATAGGTGTTGAATTTTGTCAAAAACTTTTTCTGCATGTGTTGAGATGATCATATGGTTTTTATCTTTAAATTTGTTAATATGGTGTATCACATTGATTGATTTGCGTATATTGAAGAATCCTTGCATTCCTGGGATAAACCCTACTTGATCATGGTGTATGACCCTTTTAATGTGCTGTTAAACTCTGTTTGCTAGTATTTTTTTGAGGATTTTCCCATCTGTGTTCATCAGTGATATTGCCCTGTAGTGTTCTTTTTTGTGTCACCTTTGTCTGGTTTTGGTATCAGGGTGATGGTGGCCTTGCAGGATGAATTTGGGAGTGTTCCTCCCTCTGGTATATTTTGGAAGAGTTTGAGAAGGATACGTGTTAGCTCTTCTCTAAATGTTTGATACAATTGGCCTGTGAAGCCATCTGGTCCTGGGCTTTTGTTTGTTGGAAGATTTTTAATCACAGTTTCAATTTCAGTGCTTCTAATTGGTCTCTTTATACTTTCTATTTCTTCCTGGTTCAGTCTCGGAAGGTTGTGCTTTTCTAAGAATTTGTCCATTTCTTCCAGGTTGTCCATTTTATTGGTATATAGTTGCTTGTAGTAATCTCTCATTATTGTTTGTATTACTGCAGTGTCAGTTGATACATCTCCTTTTTCATTTCTAATTCTGTTGATTTGAGTCTTCTCTCTTTTTTGTTTTTGATGAGTCTGGCTGATGTTTTATCAATTTTGTTTATCTTCTCAAAGAACCAGCTTTTAGTTTTATTGATCTTTGTTATTGTTTCCTTCATTTCTTTTTCATTTATTTCTGATCTGATCCTTATGATTTCTTTCCTTATAACTTTGAGGGTTCTTTGTTCTTCTTTCTCTAATTGCTTTAGGTGTAAGGTTAGGCTGTTTTTTGAGATTTTTCTTGTTTCTTCAGGTAGGATTTTACTGCTGTAAACTTCCCTCTTAGAACTGCTTTTGCTGCATCCCATAGGTTTTGTGTTGTCGTGTTTTCATTGTCGTTTGTTTCTATGTATTTTTTAATTTCCTCTTTGATGTCTTCAGTGATCTCTTGGTAATTAGGTAGTGTATTGTTTAGCCTCCATGTGTTTGTATTTTTTACACTTTTATCCTGTAATTGATATCTAGTTTCCTAGCATTGTGGTCGGAAAAGATACTTGAAATGATTTCAGTTTTGTTAAATTTACCAAGGCTTGATTTGTGACCCAAGATATGATCTAGCCTGGAGAATGTTGCATGAGCACTTGAGACGAAAGTGTATTCTGTTGTTTTTGGATGGAATGTCCTATAAATATCAGTGATGTCCATTGTGTTTAATATATCATTTAAAGCTTGTGTTGCCTTATTTATTTTCATTTTGGATGATCTGTTCATTGGTAAAAGTGGTGTGTTAAAGTCCCCTACTGTTATTGTGTTACTGTTGATTTCCCCTTTTATGGTTGTTAGCATTTGCCTTATGTATTGAGGTGCTCCTATGTTTGGTGCATAAATATTTACAATTGTTATATCTTCTTCTTGGATTGATCCCTTGATCATTATATAGTGTCCTCCTTTGCTCTTGTAATAGTCTTTATTTTAAAGTCTATTTTTTCTGATATGATGATATGAGAATTGCTACTCCAGCTTTCTTTTGATTTCCATTTGTATGGAATATCTTTTTCCATCCCCTCACTTTAGTCTGTATGTGTCCCTAAGTCTGAAGTGGGTCTCTTGTGGACAGCATATATACGGGTCTTGTTTTTGTATCCATTCAGCCAGTCTATGCCTTTTGGTTGGAGCATTTAATCCATCTACATTTAAGGTAATTATCAATATGTATGTTCCTATTACCATTTTCTTACTTGTTTGGGGTTTGTCATTGTAGGTCTTTTTCTTCTCTTGTGTTTCCTGCCTAGAGAACTTCCCTTAGCATTTGTTGTCAAGATGGTTTGGTGGTGCTGAATTCTCTTAGCTTTTCCTTGTCTATAAAGGTTTTAATTTCTCTGTCGAATCTTAGTGAGATCCTTGCTGGGTAGAGTAATCTTGGTTGTAGTTTTTTCCCTTTCCCAACTTTAAATATGTCCTGCCAGTCCCTTGTGGCTTGCAGAGTTTCTGCTGAAAGATCAGCTGTTAACCTTATGGGGATTCCCTTGTGTGTGATTTGTTGTTTTCTCTTGCTGCTTTTAATTTTTTTCTTTGTATTTAATTTTTGATAATTTGATTAATATATGTCTTGGCATGTTTCTCTTTGGATTCGTACTGTATTGGACTCTCTGTGCTTCCTGGACTTTATTGACTATTTCCCTTACCATATTAGGGAAGTTTTCAACTGTAGTCTCCAAATATTTTCTCAGTCCCTTTCTTTTTCTCTTCTTCTTCTGGGACCCCTATAATTCGAAATAATTAAATGTTGGTGCATTTAATGTTGTCCCAGATGTCTCTGAGACTGTCCTCAATTCTTTTCATTCTTTTTTCTTTATTCTGCTCTGTGATAGTTATTTCCACTATTTTATCTTCCAGGTCACTTATCCGTTCTTTTGCCTCAGTTATTCTGCTGTTGATTCCTTCTAGAGAATTTTTAATTTCATTTGTTGTGTTGTTCATGATTGTTTCTTTGCTCTTTAGTTCTTCTAGGTACTTGTTAAACGTTTCTTGTATTTTCTCCATTCTATTTCCTAGATTTTGGGTCATCTTTACTGTCATTACTCTGAATTCTTTTTCAGGTAGACTGCCTATTTCCTCTTCATTTGTTTGGCCTGGTGGGATTTTACATTGCTCCTTCATCTCCTGCGTATTTCTCTGTCTTCTCATTTTGCTTAACTTACTGTGTTTGGGGTCTCCTTTTCACAGGCTGCATGTGTGTAGTTCCCATTTTATTTGGTGTCTGCCCCCAGTGGCTAAGGTTGGTTCAGTGTGTTGTGTAGGCTTCCTGGTGGAGGGAACTGGTGCCTGTGTCCTGGTGGATGAGGCTGGATCTTGTCTTTCTGGTGGGCAGGACCACATCCGGTGGTGTGAACTTACTTGATTTTAGGCAGCCTCTCTGCTAATGGGTCGGGTTGTGTTCCTGTCTTGCTAATTGTTTAGCATGGGGTGTCCAGCACTGGTGCTTGCTGGTCGTTGAGTGGAGTTGGGTCTTAGTGTTGAGGCGGAGATCTTTGGGAGAGCTCTCGGCAATTGGTATTATGTGGGACCTGGAGGTCTCTGATGGTCCAGTGTCCTGAACGCAGTTCTCCCACCTCAGAGGCTCAGGCCTGACACGTGGCCAGAGCACCAGGATCTTGTTAGCCACACGGCCAGCCTTCTGCACTCCTCTGAGTCCTCTAGCCGGTGTTGTCCTCCAGGCCTGGTCTATATGGTGAGCCTTCTTTGGATCCAGGTCTAGCTGCATTCCCTAGCTCTAGAAGAAGCAGCCGTTACTGCCATCCTCCCCAAGA
>NW_006793272.1:2165224-2245446 GCF_000442215.2 Lipotes vexillifer
TATATATATATTCTTTTTCATATTCTTTTCCATTATGGTTTACCACAAGATATTGAATATATTGAATATAGTTCCCTCTGCTATATAGTAGGACCTTGTTGTTTATCCATTCTATATATAATAGTTTGCATCTGCTAGTCCAAAACTCCCAATCCATCCTTCTCCTGCCCTCACTCCCCCTTGGCAACCACAAGTCTGTTCTCTATGTCTATGAGTCTGTTTCTGTTTTGTAAATAAGTTCATGTGTGTCATATTTTAGATTCCACATATAAGTGATATCATATGGTGTTTGACTTTCTGTTTTTGACTTACTTCACTTAGTATGATAATCTCTAGGTCCCCTCATGTTGCTGTAAATGGCATTATTTCATTCTTTTTTATGGCTGAGTAGTATTCCATTGTGTGTGTGAGTGTGTGTGTGTGTGTTGTGTATACACACACACACACACACATTACATCTTCTTTATCCATTCATCTGTTGATGGACATTTAGTTTGCTTCCATGTCTTGGTTATTGTAAATAGTGTTGCTATGAACATAGGGGTACCTATATCTTTCCAAATTACAGTTTTTTTCTGAATATGTGCCCAGGAGTGGGATTGCTGGATCATATGGTAGTTCCATTTATAGTTTTTTGAGGAACCTCCATACTGTTTTCCCTAGTGGCTGCACCAATTTACATTCTCACCAACAGTGTAGGAGGGTTCCCTTTTCTCCACATCCTTTTCAGCATTTGTTATTTGTACATTTTTTAATGATGGCCATTCTGACCAGTGTGAGGTGGTCCCTCAATGTAGTTTTGATTTGCATTTCTCTAATTATTAGCAGTGCTGAGCATCTTTTCAGGTGCCTATTGGCCATCTATATGTCGTCTTTAGAGACATAGACTCTGTTTATGTCTTCTGCCCATTTTTTGATCGGTTTGTTTTTTTGTTGTTGAGTTGTATAAGCTGTTTGTATATTTTGGAAATTAAGCCCTTGTCGACCCCATCATTTCCAAATATTTAGAATGGGGTAGAGAAAATTCACAAACAAAGCATCTAGAGTGCAACCTAAATGTCCACTGACAGATGAATGGATAAAGAAGATGTGGCACATATATACAATGGAATATTACTCAGCCATAAAAAGAAACAAAATTGATTTATTTGTAGTGAGGTGGATGGACCTAGAATCTGTCATACAGAGTGAAGTAAGTCAGAAAGAGGGAAACAAATACCATATGCTAACACTATATATGGAATCTAAAAAAAAAAAAAAAAGGTACCAATGAACCTAGGGGCAGGGCAGGAATAGAGACATAGACATAGAGAATGGACTTGAGGACACTGGGGGGGAGGTGGAAGCTGGGGTGAAGTGAGAGAGTAGCATCCACATATATACACTACCAAATGTAAAATAGATAGCTAGTGGGAAGCAGCAGCATAGTACAGGAAGATCAGCTTGGTGCTTTGGGATGACCTAGTGGGGTGGGATAAGGAGGGTGGGAGGGAATATGGGGATATATGTGTGCATGTGGCTGGTTCACTTTGTTGTACAACGGAAACTAACACAGTATTGTGAAGCAGTTATACTCCAATGAAGACGTATTAAAAAAAAAAAGAGTGATTTTGGACTTTCTAACAATAAAACAGGAAACCAGAAAATAATGGAGCCATGCTTTCAAAAATCCAAAGAAATAAATATTTCTAACTTAGAAACCCCAATTATTAATTCCAGGGAAAATGAAAAGTTGGATAGCAAAGGAAAAATATCAAAAATTACTATATGGTTATAATAATGTAAACACTGATCTAGACTAAATATAATTATCTTGGGAATTTGGAGAGATTGGGGGATGCCTATGTTTGTGGTAGGTAAGAAAAAGAAAGAGTACCAGATCTTCGTCCTCCAAACAGGCACATCAATAGATATGGCTAAAGCTGAAAATTCATGAGTTAGCAATACAAGCATGTAAATTTAGAGATATTGAGATATGCAGCAAAAGAATCATTGAAAATATTTGAAGTGCTTTCCTAATGGGAAGGATAAATAGAGTGAGGGAAGAGGAATAGGGACTGTTGTCTGGCCTAACAAATCTTGTAGGATTAGTTGACTTATTATAATAGGTGCATGTGTGACTTCTATTTTTAAAGTGTTTTAAAAATGAAAAGAAGTGAATAATAATTTTGTTTGGGTCATGGTTCAGGAAACAGTACTGGGGTTTGGAAAATTAAGTACTTGGTTCAGGTTGAAGTTCATATTTTTATTTTTTTGCGTTACGCGGGCCTCTCACTGTTGTGGCCTCTCCCGTTGCGGGGCACAGGCTTCCGGACGCGCAGGCTCAGCGGCCATGGCTCCCGGGCCCAGCCGCTCCGCGGCATGTGGGATCTTCCCGGACTGAGGCCCGAACCCGTGTCCCCTGCATCGCCAGGTGGACTCTCAACCACTGCGCCACCAGGGAAGCCCTGAAGTTCATATTTTGGTTAAAGATTCTGGCTCATGGACTTAATTCAAAAGAACAGTGTATCAATAGAAAACGTTTTCTCTTTCATAGAACCTTTTTTTGCTACTAAAATGCTTAAATTACTTTTTATCATGTATGGACAAAATGGAATTGTTTTGAGGTAGTGCTTCTGTAGGTAATGAGTACTTAAGAATCAGGAGATTTTAATTTGAGTATCTGTTCTACCACTGAGTGCTGTATTACGTTGAATAAGTCATTCACCTTTTTTGGACAGCAGTTTCCTCAGCTGTAAAATGGATGTAGTAAGAGAATTTATGTCTACTGGCATGCAGTAGGTTAATAGTTCTCTCCTCCAGAACCCTGATTCCTATGTCAGAGGGATCTAGAACTCTTAAAGGAAAAAAGACTGATGAAGGGGCAACAAAGAATACCAGTGGATAGCCAATTTTTGAGTTGGAATGAAATCTTAACCCTACAGAAAGGACCCAAACCCACCCCCAGGGATGTAGTAATCCCAACAGGATCAGAAGCTTCTTGAATAGTTAAAGGATACAGCTGTTGACAAGAAACAAAGCTCCTATAGCAAGCCTATTGCCCTTTAAGATTACATAGGCTCCATTTAGTGGCAGAGCTCTCCAGACCACAGCTATCTCCAAATTGAGTAAAAAAATGCTCCTTTTGCTTTACATCTAATTAATGAGTTTTTTTTTCCGTGTGTATGCTTTCTCTATGCCTTTCGTCCACTGTCCTTTTGTCCTGGAACACAATTTCTCTTATTGTCCTGCCAACCCTACTCTGACTATTCTTTCATCACCCTGACCTTTAGATATGTCATAACCTGTTCCTGTGACCATATTTTTTTTTCTAGAACTTGGCGTTCATTTCTAATCTTAATTCTCTACCAAACTAGTACATATCTCAAAATGGTGAGCAAATCCTCAAATGAAACCATTCCATATTTTGTTTGGTTTTCTGTATATTTGAAAATCCTAGGTTCATAGTGATGTCTCAGAATCCAAAAGGTGGCTGCAGTGGGGATTGAGGGGCAGGACTTAGGCCTAGTTCTTAGAGCTCCAGGCATCCTTCACTTTTAACGCGATAATCTCCACTTTTATATATCTATATATAAAAGTGGGGATGAATATATATGGCGTTTGGGCAAAATTTTGGGAGAAAGGAGTTCTTCAAAAAAATTAATTAAATTTGAAAGTTGACTTGATAGATGTGAAAAATATTCCTTGGATTCAATTTCACTTACTGGTTGTGGTCGTATGACTGTGCGTAAGTTACTTAGTCCTCTCTGAGTCTCAGTTTTACCAACTGGAACATGCTATAGTTTATGAAAAAACAGAATCCAAAGGTAAGGGAATTTTATTTTTTCATTCTCCCTGAACTTTCTCGTGCCAATATCTCAGGTGGTTGTAAACTTCCAATAACCTTCTGTCCTCTGCCCATAGTAAATTTGGGGGTCAGTGGGCAAGGTTCTTTAAAATATGAAAAGCCAAAGTACCATTCTGTGGCCTTGGGTGGTTCTATGTGGCCCAAAGGAATCTTTGTCTGCGTCAGACTGTAATCATTATTTAATGGGAAGGTGCCCTCCTTCCTTCTTTCCTTTAGGGCATGACTCATAAGCACCTGGCATCCAGACCTCTATGACTTCTCTGCTCTCACTGCTTAGTTCCTGACAGCTCATTGTGCCTCTAACACAAAAGAGGCATACTGTCCCAGGCATCATCCATTTAGCATGTTTCAGTTGCCCACTCTGATCACAGAGCCACTCCAGAACCTTAATTCTTAACTGTTGAAAATTAATCTGACACTTTGTGCACTCTTAGATGGAGACAAATGGACCTTGAATAATTTAAAGGACATTTTCTCAAAGCATCCAAGAGAGTTGAAGGCTCCTGATTTTTCATTTCTCCTACAACCTAAGCCAAACAAGCTAAATGACAAATATGGATGCTTCAGTTCCTCTAAAAACAATGGCTCAGTGAGCCTGCCAGGTGATCAGAATGTATTTGCTTATCAAAGTTGAAAATCCGTCTTGAGGAGCTTGTATCTTTGGATCTGCCTCCAGCTGGGTTCCTGACACTGAAGAATGAGAATTGGTTCAGCTTCTCCTAAAGTGTTTTACCTGTGCTGTGGTTAAAAAGGAGAGACAAGCACAGGAAGCAAACTAAATGAAGGCCAAGGATGATCTACTAGTTATAGTAACATATGCTTGCATTTTAATATTAAGAGAATTTTCAGTAACAGTTATATTAATAGATTTCTTAAGTAACTCTAAATCATGAACCATAATAAACATTATTCAGACATATTTTCAACGGATAGATCCTTCCTAAATATGGCTCATCCCCTAGAAGATCCAGAAAAATACTGCTGTCTAAGAGTGGGTTTTATTTTGTACATAGAGGAGTATTTGCGTCTTTTTTAACCCAGCATCCTGCCAAATCAGGGCAAACCTGCTGAAAATGGACATTTAAGAGCCAAGGGATAATTGAGAGAGCCTGAAGGAAAAAAATTAAGGAAGAATGTTATTCATCATCCTGGTCTTTACTATTGTTGGTTGCCATAACCCAGTCCTGGGTCCTCTCCTCTTTTCACTGTATACTCCTTTCCAGTTTACCTTGTCCTCTTCCAGTCTTGTGGCTTTAAATACCACCTCTATGCTTATGGCTCTCAAATTTCTATCTCCAACTTGATCTGAGCTCCAGACTCCTCTATGCACCTGCCTATTGGACATCCTAACTTGGATGTCCCCAAATCATCTCCAGACCAACACATCCAAAACTAAACTCATTGTCTTCTCCCACCAGTGTTCCTACCTATTAGGTAGCAAACACAATTCTAGGTACTCGTGATATAGCAGTAAACAGGCTTCTGACTACCAGAATTTACATTTTACTGGTAGAGAGTAATAATAAAAAACAAGCAAATAAATAATGGGTGTGTGTGTGTATATATATACACACATATAGAGAGAGAGAATATTTAA
Organism: Lipotes vexillifer; assembly: GCF_000442215.2. Lineage (NCBI taxonomy): Eukaryota > Metazoa > Chordata > Mammalia > Artiodactyla > Lipotidae > Lipotes > Lipotes vexillifer. The sequence continues at coordinate 2,170,669 of NW_006793272.1, forward strand.
GCAAAGTATACTAAGGAGATAATGATGGGGAGGATAATGTATTTGATAAGAGTGATTAAGGAAGTTCTCTCTGAGAAGACATGTTAAGGAAAACCTGAACAAAAAGAAGTAACACATCATGCAAATATCTGGGGGAACATTTCACATAGTGGAAACAGCAAGTGTGAATGCCCTGAGGTGGGAATATGCTTGGTATGTTTGAGAAAAAGCATAATGGCTAGAGAGCTGTAAGCGAAAGGAAAAGTTTTAGGAAATGGAGTCAGAGAGGTAGTCAGGAATCAGATCATATATATGCTTGGAGGCCATGATAAGGAGAATTTGATTTTTGTTCCAAGTATGATAAAGAGTCATTGTAGGGTTTTGAGGAGAGAAGTAGCATAATTTGATTTATAGATTTTGAAAAAATCAAAATCTATAGACGGTAGGGGCCCGAGTGGAAGCAGGGAGACCTGTCAGGGTGCTGTTGCAAAAGTCCAGGGGAGAGAGGGTGGTAAGTGGAATCAAGTGATAGCAATAGATATACTAAGATGTGTTTAGAGGCATGATGTATTTTGTAGGTAGAGCTAATGAATTTGTCTATCTAAGGGAAACGCAACACCACCATCTATCCAGTCAGCAAGCCAGAAACCTAGGAGTCATTCTTGATTCTTTTCTTTTACTTCACCCCCAGCTATAATCCATTCTAGAGTCTGTTGATTCTCCTCAGGTGAAGACTGGAAAAAAGAGCATTTCTGGCAGAAAGAGAGGCATGTTAGTTGAAATAAAATGCGTAGTAGGATCAATTCGACCACAGACTATTTCTTAAGGAAACTAATTGAAGAAATTGCATCCAATTAAATATCAGTACATGGAATAACCTTGTCTGACTCCTACCTCAACCTAAATTATGTTAACCCTGTTTCATGCTCCCATAATTCCTTGTTATTTTCCTTCATGACACTTATCACAAGTTGTGGATACATATTTATTCATTTGACTATTTATTTAATGTTTGTTTATCTCACTAGGCTGAAAGCTGAGATCAATGCAGGGACCAAATCTTACTTATCTTTGTATCTCTAGTGCCTAGTACTTGGTTCATAGAATGTACTAAATGTTTGATAAATGAATAACTGAGTGAATATAAACATAAAAATAGATTATTATAAAGAGAATACCGACGAAGTTCTACAAGTGATTTAGAGCACCGACAAAGAATAAGGTTAGGTATAAGAAAAAACAGCTTGACCAAAATATTTTTAAATCCTAGAATGAGGCTAAGAGTAATAGCATCTCATTTCTTATATTCAGCAAACAGGAGATTTCCAGGTACTGGATATAAAAGAGGTTTGTTTCCACATGGGCTAAATGGTCTACAAATTCCTTTCTAGAATTGTAAGATTCTTAGAAGTATAATTGACAAACCATGAATCTAGGGAACGTTCATTGACTTGTTGATTTGACAAAAACATATTGAGTGACTATACTAGGCCCTGGGCTGGGCATTGCGGACTCAACATTGATTCACATTCGCTACTCAAGGGGTCTGCATACTAGTAAGGGCATTCATCTGAGAGATATGCATGGTATAAGTAGACATAATTTCCTGCTTCCAGGTCCCAAGTATGACATCTTAAGGAATGTCAACAAATTGGCCCATGTGGTTGTCAAGGTTCTCTGAGAAAGAGATACCAAGATGGAATTTAATGCCCATGGATTTTATTAGGGGAAATACCTGTGAGAGAAAATGGGGCGAGGGCCTGTAAAGGCTGGGAGAGCTATCAGACCACAAATTTAGTCTGACCTTGAATAAAGGAGAGAGTGAAGGAAAGTCCAGTGAAGTGTTCCAGACTTCTGAGCAGTCTAAAGAAGGTTGGGTGAGGCCTTGGGGGAGTCAGCCATCAGAGGAGTCCTTTGTCTCCCAGGGATGGGGCTTCCTTCATTTCTCTGCTATACTTGGCTGGGAGTGGCCTGCAGGGAGTGTGACTTTGGAGCAAATGTTGTGATGGATTTCAGAGCACAGCAGCTAGGGCCCTTGGTCAGTTATGCTCATTGTAGTTGGGGGTGTGTGTGTATGTGTAAGACTCATTCCCATGGCCGCCACAGCCCACTATCAAGTTATGATGACTTATGCAAACCAGAAACATGTACTCGGAGGCTGTACCACGAATAGTTTACCAGGGAGAACATTAGAAGTCTACTTTTATGAAAAACAACCAAAAGAAATAGTGCAACATAAGAAATTGACTACCAGGTTTTTAGTGAGAGAAGCATTCAAGGTTAGCTCTCCTGATTTATGTGTTCACCAGATCCATGCAGATATATGTATACAGTTTCATTGTACTGGTGTTTGTTTTTATTGACACTCTATAAAGAAGGTGCTAACTACTTTGGTGAGGGCATTGCCATAGCCGTGACTGATTTATAGCATTGTTTCCCCTCAAGTATGCTCATACTCAGCTTTCTAAACACCATTAGTCAATTAGACAGCTACTAGTAAATCCATAGCAATGGCTGCAAAGGGGAGTGGGATGCTGTTTTCTATATTTTCCTCCTTTTACTCTGTATCAATCATGGTATTCTAGATTATGCTGCAGTAAGAAATAACCTGAAAAATTACAGTGACTTGAATTGGCAGAAGTTTATTTTTCATTCCCCTTGTGGATTGGCTGGGGCTTTTCTCTATATCATCTTTATTCTGGGGCCCAGGCTAATGGGATAGCCACCATCAGTAATATTGCTGCTCATTGCTGTAGAGGGAAAATAACAGGTAACCAAGCATGCAGTGTTAGAGCTTTTGCCCAGAAGTAATATGTGTCTCATTTTACTGATCCAAACGAGTCAAATGCCCAAGCCCTGACTTCTGGGGGTGGGAAGCATTATCCCTCCCCAGGGAGGTGATCCTCATGTTAGTGAACACTAATACATAGCATGCATTTCCAGTCTGGACAGTCTTGTCTGTAGCCCTGGTACCTAGAAAGGTACCTGGCACACAGTCGGTGCTCTGTATAGATTTGTTGAATGAATGAATGGAACTTAAACCTGAATGTGCAAGACACATTCGAGTCCCTAGCATCTCCTCATTTCATGTCTTGAAGTAAGGATTATCCAGCCTGATAAGTGCAAAGGGAGAGAGGTGTAAGAAACTTAGAGGCAGAATTGGTAGGTAATGATCAAGGAGCCTGATGAGTCTTAGGCAGGAAACCCTATTTGTGAGTTCAGCAATAAGAGAAGTGATACCCCTGTGCTTGAGGGGTTATAGTGTCTAGACTTTACTCTAAAAGTGCTCTCCAAGTCAGTGAATGTTTATTAAAAACCAACTTCATGGCAAACAAAAACTGAGGATTACAGTGGAGAGAGCAGGGGATCTGTCTATAAGTATTATAAGACATAGATTCTACCCTTGGAAGTTTATAGTCCTATTGCAAAGACAAGGTATATTATAATAAAAGCAACTTGAGGGTTTCCCTGGTGGCGCAGTGGTTGAGAGTCCGCCTGCCGATGCAGGGGGCACGGGTTCGTGCCCCGGTCCGGGAAGGTCCCACATGCCGCGGAGCGGCTGGGCCCGTGAGCCATGGCCGCTGAGCCTGTGCGTCCGGAGCCTGTGCTCCGCAACGGGAGAGGCCACAACAGTGAGAGGCCAGCGTACCGCAAAAAAACAAAAAACAAAAAACAAAACAAAACAAAACAACTTGAATAAGCACTGTGTAATGGAAAGAACATTGACTTGGAGCAAGATCAATCTGGATTTGAATCCTGGAATTATCACTTTTTGTTTTGTATGATTTTAGAAATGTGTTTTGACCTTCCTGAGTTTAATTTTACTCATCAGTGAAATGGGGGTAATAACAGAGCCTATGTCACAGGGTTGTTGTGTATATTAAATGGGATAATGTGTGTCACAAACCTAGCACAGAGTGAGCAGGCAGGAAATAATAGCTAATATTTACTGAACACTTATTACGTGATTGTATAATTCTAAGTTCTCTGTGTGTATGTATGTTCCAATGTTCATTCCAAGGTGATGTGTGTGTGTGTGTGTGTGTGTGTGTGTGTGTGTGTGTGTGTGTACTCCTTTAATCTTTACCACAACCCTGTGAAGTAGGTGAGTTAGGTGCTATTATTATCCCCATTTTATAAATGAGAAAGCCGAGGCACAGAGAGATTATGTAGCTTACTTAACGTATATAGCCAGTAAGTGGGAGATGACTTGTGAAGTAACACAGCCTCGTCCTAGTGGCTGTACTCTTAATCACCATGCTGTGCTGGAGGTAAGCATGGAACATGCAGACAACATTAAGACAAGACCATACATGGCATAAGTGTATATGTCAGAGATAAATAGGTTATAGAGCTGGAAGTAGGTCAAGTGGAGTTTTGGAAGTAGACAAACTTTGATTATTGAAATTATTGTCTTGGAATAGAGTAGAGACTGAAAAACGGGGGCTATTATAAATTGTAATGAGCAACCAGAGAATGATTTGAGAGTATTCATAAACAAGGACTGAATTTTTTGGTAGAGATGTGAAAGTTGTAGGCCTTCAGAGAAGGAAGCTGTTGAGTCAGGGTGAAATAATGAGGGACAGTTTCATGAAAGAAGCAGAATCTGAAGATTTAAAATTTTCAGATAGAAAGATGAACCAAGGCATGGCATGTGGAGAGGTGATGACAAACAAGACAGACAGTCCTGACCGAAGAGGAGGGGTTATCTTAAGGAATCACGATACAAGTTGATAATACAGTAATAAAATAAGGACAGTGGCATTAATACTTTTGCTGAGTATTGCACATTCCCCTTTGTACAGCTCAGTCCTGTGTGGTAGAAAGAGCACTGGACAGAGTCTGTGGACCTAGGTTCACACACCACTGCTGTCACATACTAGCTGGATAACATTGGGCACATAGCTAACCTTTTGTAATTCTTAATTTCCCCATTTCTAATGTGAGTATAAGAATACAATATTTAGCACAGAGTTGTTTTGGGAATTAAATTATATAGTAGCTATGAAAATAGTGACAGGACTCCGCAAATGTTCTTTTTTTCCTACATCTCATTGGATCCTCCTGTGAAGAGGATAGTGCAAGTTTCATTACTCAGACATTTATTTTTTCAGAGAAAGACACTGAGATTCAGAGAAACTGAGGTTTAGAGAAATTAAGTGATTTGTCCCCCAAACTACATGGCCATTCAGTGATATAGGGTCATTCTGACTTCCAGTCTAAAATACATCCCTTTGTCATTACATGTCCAGTAAGACAGTTAGGTGACACCATGATTTTGTGGGAACAGGACCCAAGATAGGGACATTCTGTGTAGGAGAAAGGGAGGCAGGATCAGGTCTGAGTGAGTCCTTGCATGGGAAAAAGGGGATTGAAAAAGAGCCCTAAGTAGTCCAGTGGAAGCATGAAGGTCCTGGGAGTGGGATAAGGTACCTAAGTTGGTAGCGGGATACAGGAAGTGTGGAGAGCACCACTGACTGACATATCTTCCCTCTGAGTTTGACCGGGACCAGTCTGACCAGGATGAGCATTGACCCTGTCTCTCATAATGTGCATTTTGCAAAGAGAATTGAACCAGATTCATGAACATAGATATGTGTATATGGGCACATGTATGCACATGCGCACACAGGCACACAATGATGGGGTGGTGGGAGGAAAGGGAAAAAGTGATGTTTGAGTTTGTTTTCAACAGAAACATTGGCATCTAAAAAGGGGGTCCATGGATCAATTTAAACACCACAAGGCAAAAGCCAGAATAAACACCATTCGCCCCTATGTACTTGACCTGATTAGACACCACCTAGTTCCATCAACTATCTCCCTGTCTCTTTCCCTCCCTAAGAGCTGGATTGCCTCCTCTCCTTACTTCTCCTACACTCACCAGTTGCAGCAAGGTGATTTCTGGAGAAACTGAACTCATTAGGATTTTTATGGATAATTATAGTTGCAATATGCTTGGAGTCGTTTTATTAAAAGCAGTTATGAGGTAATTAATCTTGTCAGTAACCTCTGGAGTGAATGTGCATTTTCTGTATTCTCCACACTTTTTGCCTCTGTTCAAGTCTCTGAAAATATCCACATGTGTTTGCCACTTAAGATGCTCTCATCCCCACCACCCTTCCAGAGCTGAGAGCCAGCTGGGAGCTCAGACCATTTTCTTAGCCAAGGAGAGATATAAGACAGAAGACCTTTAGTTGTCCTTCGTTTTTTTCGTTTTTTTCTTTTTTTTTTTTTTTGCGGTACGTGGGCCTCTCACTGCTGTGGCCTCTCCCGTTGTGGAGCACAGGCTCCGGACGTGCAGGCTCAGCTGCCGTGGCTCAAGGGCCTAGCCGCTCCGCGGCATGTGGGATCCTCCCGGACCGGGGCACGAACCCGCTTCCCCTGCAGCGCCCTCTCAACCACTCTGCCACCAGGGAAGCTCAGTTGTCCTTTGTTTTTTTTCTGTGCTTTGCTATTTAAGAATGAATCACTACCTGTGGTCAGGTATCTCCCTGTAGCCCCTTCTCCCCAAATTAGGAGAATTGACAGTGCTGCTAGAGAATGACTAGCAATGCAGGGGCCTCTGAATCCTGTTCCCCACATTGAATACCCATGTGCTTCAATTTCCAAGACCACCTGATAAGCAAAAAGCTGAATATACAGTACCATGAAATTTGGGTGCTTAGCACTACAGTTGTCAAAAGATGATTCCTTGCACAGAGGTTTCCTTTAAATAGGCACTTAATATAGGATCTAGTTTACAAAACCAATTAAACAAAAAATTCCATAAGCTGAAAATTTTAGAAAATGCTGGTTTGCTAAACTCAGAACCTAACTGCACCTCAGTATTTTTTTAAAACTATGACTGAACTAACCTAAAGAAAAATATATAAATATGTTATATATGTGTGTGTGTGTGTGTGTGTGTGTGTGTGCGTGTGCGTGTGCCTGTATTTTTTTTAAGTAAGGACCATACTAGAAAATTGAAACATTCTTTTTTTATTTAACATCTTTGTTGGAGTATAATTGCTTTACAATAGTGTGTTAGTTTCTGCTTTATAACAAAGTGAATCAACTATACATATACATATATCTCCATATCTCCTCCCTCTTGCGTCTCCCTCCCACCCTCCCTATCCCACCCCTCTAGGTGGTCACAAAGCACCGAGCTGATCTCCCTGTGCTATGCGGCTGCAATCGAAACATTCTTTTTATGGAACCAGCTGTTCATTGACTCGTTGACTTTCCGTCCCCAAGTTACAGCTGACTTTCCAAGAACACGTCTACTGTGTAAAGAGGGCACCTTTGCTCTTCCTACTGTGCTTTTGAAAGCTTCTGTCCTAAGAGTTGCTAATCAAAGGACAAGGCAATCTGGACCTCCAGCTACTCTCTGATCTTCTTCTTATGACTCGTTCTCTAACTCAAAGATAATGCCAGGGATGGTCATTATTCTCCATGTAGGCAAGATGGCTGAAGAGATAGATGTGACAAGCTGTCCTCTCTGTTAGGAGAACTTTTATCTTCCTTCCGTGGCTGGCTGAGTCAGAGAGGGCCTGCATTCAGTGCCCCCATCTATAGACATATACCCAATTCTGAAAGCCTGCATCCCAGTAATAGACACATCTTCCCCAATTTTTTAATTTTGCATTATTCTTGCCCTTTAGCTGCTGACTCTGTAGAACACAGTATCTATTATCTGTTCGGTTTTTAAAATGAATCATACACTTCCAATGAGAACTTTGGAATGCTATGATTATCTGCTAATATTACCTGAAGATTATCTGCTAATAACTTTGATAATCTTAATCAATAAGAATGGGGTAACAGTCTCCATGCAGTCACCTGAACAGCAGGGTGTCTGGTGGGATTATGTCTACCTTGGGACAGAACAAAGGGAGTTGAGATGGTTCTTGGCTAAAATTAATTCCCTTTCTGGGCGCTAAAATAAATCTAACTAAAACTGCAATAGCTATTGTATTGTGTGTGTGTGTGTGTGTGTGCGCACACATGTATATACACACACACAATATATTATAATAGTTCGTGGTCACAAAACTGTTGCTAAGGTTACACTGTTTACAAGATAGCCTCCCAGTTTTGGGACATGGAAGTAGTACCCACAGTGAAGTTGATGGTTGTTCAGAATATTAGACAACAAGCAAAATTGTGACGGGCAAATTCTGTAACTCCAACAGTTTGAGCAGTTTGGGGGTTTGCACACTCTAAACTAGGTTTCCAGATGTGTTGCTTGATTGGCCAGTGTCTAGAACTGAATGATAGATATAAAATAGCAAGTGCTAATAGGAAACCTCACTGGGACTATTCTTTATAAATAAAACTGGTCTAGAAGTGGTCTTTCATTTCTGGGGGGGTCTTTGACCATGTTGGGAATCAGATGAAAGCCATTTATTCTCTCCAGAGAAATACCTATATGCACATATTTTGTCGATAATTATGGGAGGTACGGTGATCTTACAAATTCTGGTCTAGATAACTCTTACACTAAATTGCTGAGTGGGTAAGCCTAAGCCGTCTTTGGACCCACAACATAGGCAGAGCTTTGGTTGATGAGGGCAGTGGATCAAATGTTTTCAGTGTGTCCTAGGGCTACTGGAAATAATAACCATTTTTCCCTCAGAATTTTTCTGTATCTGTTACAGAGTTTGTCATCTCACACTACTTTTAACCCTAATACTTTGAGTCAGCCTTAGTCTTTGGGGAATATACAGCATATTCTTTGTAATTTCTCTGGTGTTTTTACATGGCTAACACCCTAGGAAGTTCATTTCATTAGTAACTAGTAAGCTCAATACCTGATCTGACTGCTGAATAATAGATGACCTCTTTTTAATGCTCTGTGTACATTCCAATATTCCTATCAATGTACCATTCAAGGACAGGAAAGACCAATCTCTGAGCAGGCCTTGGTTTGCCTACTGTAATTAGATATTGCTACAAATATATTTTCTTACAATTTAACTTTACAACACACTTTCTCTTTGTCTCCAAGGGTTGCTCCCAAAAGCTAAGGGCTTTTGATTCATAGCATGTCCATGAGTTTCAGTATGTTTATACTCCACTCTGGAAGGTTTTATGGAAGTAACATAAGAGCTACTTGCTTTTCGAAAATGATTTTATTACTTCTAAGTGCATCCAAAAGAAGTTTTGGCCTCATAGAGACCTTGAGTGAAATGTCTCCAGGCAACAGCTGGTGTATTCTTCCATCTCACTTCTCACAGTCTCCTGTCACTGAGACCTTCTGCTCTCCATTTGTTATTGTTGCCTTCTCCATCCCCCTTTCTCCCTGGCTTCCAGGACATTATGCTTTTTGGTATTTCCCATGAGCTTCCTTTCTTCACGTCCACTTGAAGTGTAGAAATTCCACTGCTTCTCTTCTCTTCACTTATTGCCCTCAAGTGGTTCCTGTAAGCCATTGTCCTCAAAGGGCCAAACCATACCAGAGCTTTTCCCCCTTCTCCTCTTGCCCTTCTGAGGATTTAAGCCTCAGAGCCAAATTCAGTACCTTAAGCCTCTAGGATGTTATAGCCAATCATTTTCAGCTATAGCTGATGGGAGGGATCCTGGAAAACAGTGAGGTTAATGGGTCTCTTTCCATTCCTGCCCTCATCATGTAGAATGCCAACTTCATCAAACACTCTAGGTACCACTCATTAAGTTTGCATTTCCTTTTTTTTTCCCATTGGAATTACTGTGCAATTTGTATAGTGTTTTTATATTGAAGTACATAAAGATTGTACCCAAATGTCCCAAGTCCAAAAAAAAATCAGGTTAGTGACAATAATCAGTTGTATTTTATGTTGCTGAAATATATTACTGAAAAATATTGCTGAAATGTATTCCTTGATACTGGAATGAACTCTCTGGCCATTTCTTCACATGTCCTTTACCACATTACAGAGAGGGGGAAGGATCAAAAGTGCTTTTCCTCCAGAGAAGTCAAGGCTCTGTGGGGACAGATGCCAAGGTCCGCCTTAAAGTACATAAGACCCTTTATCACTTGCCCTTGGGACTTCCTCTCTATCCAGCTTCCTCTTTCATCACTTTCCCCAAAAGCCCTGGCCACACCAAAGGACCTGGAGTTCAGCAACCCTACTATTCTCTGGGTTGCCTTAGTGCCTTAGTTCATGCTATTGTCCCCTTTCCCCTCTTTACCTGGCTAATTCCTACAGATATTGTAAGACTTAGCCCAAATATTGGTTCTACTCTAGAATTCCTGGGTGAATCTTAGGAGTTATTACAGAATTAAATAAGTCTCCTTTAGCTGTACTACACTCTGTATCTCACTGCCTCCTGCAAACTCATAGAGATCCTGTGACCTCCTCCTAGAACCCCCCTCTTCCCCAGCTCTCAGTATGATTTCAGAGTATCCTGTTCCAGTCTCTTGTTTTCCCTTCCTTCTGAGTTTTCCTCTCTTAAGAATCCCTTTTCCTGGCCATCTCTTCCTTGGCCTCTTTTCTTCCTAAGTTATTCTTAGGTCTAAAAGATAGAAGTCAGGAGAAATGGGAAGACCGTTTGTGTCCATCTTTGTCCCTTTTCCACTGCTGACTGCCTTTTCCTGTGTTCCAGGGAGCTCTATCTCACCTACCATAAGATTCAGGAAGAGAAGATAATGCTCTCCATGCTACCCATCCCCATTTTCTATCATCTTTTCTCAGCAACAAGTGGAATTAATGGTTCCCTCCTATGTGTGCCTACAGCACATTACAGAGGCCAGACTGCAGTTACTGGTTTTTAGGTCTGTCTCCCCACCAGACAGTGGATACCAACTTTTAAAAAATGTGATACATTTGTTCATTTACCATAGATTTCCCATGGGCCTACTTCACTTGGACAATATAGAAAAGATAGACTGTGGGTTCTGGGACACTCATGTCAGGGAAGCTCTAGCTGTAATTCTGTCTCTTCTCACGAGAGCTGGCTGAAAACTGGTATAATATATTAGACTTAGGATTTCTTTTCTTTTTTTAAATAAATTTATTTATTTTTGGCTGCATTGGGTCTTCGTTGCTGTGTGCGGGCTTTATCTAGTTGTGGCGAGCTGGGGCTACTCTTCATTATGGTGCACGGGCTTCTCATTGCAGTGGCTTCTCTTGTTGCAGAGCACGGGATCTAGGCATGTGGGCTTCAGTAGTTGCGGCATGCGGGCTTAGTGGCTCCACGGCATGTGGGATCTTCCCAGACCAGGGCTCAAACCCGTGTCCCCTGCATTGGCAGGCAGATTCTTTTTTTTTTTGGCGGTACGCGGGCCTCTCACTGTTGTGGCCTCTCCCGTTGCGGGGCACAGGCTCCGGACGCGCAGGCTCAGCGGCCATGGCTCACGGGCCCAGCCGCTCCGCGGCATGTGGGATCTTCCCAGACCGGGGCACGAACCCGTGTCCCCTGCATCGGCAGGCGGACTCTTAACCACTGAGCCACCAGGGAAGCCCATAGACTTAGGATTTCTTTAGGACCAGGCCTGGGCCTTAATCTGTATCCAAAGTACTTGAGACTGAGTAGGTATCTAGAAACATGTTGCTTGGTTGATTGGTTGGTTGGTTGGCTGCTTGGCTGGTTGAGTAGATGAGATAACATAGTATAGTATTGATACTATATGAGTACCATATATTGAGAATGTCTGCATCCCAGATTTGCAATTACACTTTTGACTTGACCTTAGGCAAGTTATCTTACCTCTCTGGGTGTGAGTTGCCCGGCCCAAGCATTAAGCATGGATAATATATCCACCTCAGAGCACTTTTTGTTTTAGCTCAGATTTATTGAGCGTCTGTTATACGCTAGACACTGTCATCACTGCTTTACATGGATTAACTCATTTAAACCTCCCTGTGAGGATTAAATGAAATAAATCATGTAAACTGTATAGCATATAGTAAATGCTCATAAATGTTAGTTATTATAAAAGAGAAACAGCCTGGGTATAGCTATGAAATTCTGCCTCTAAAACACAGGTCTTAGGTTCCTATTCTTGAGTTTTCTTTCTACAGGGTCCCCCTATATTCCTTATTCCCCAGGAACTTGAGCCTTCTGTTGGGGCAGAAGGATGTATGATCTGGGTCTTAATAATTACCCCTCTGCTTAATGGTTGGTTTAGTGTTCCTGTCCCCAGACTTTGCCTGACTTGGATGAGTCCAGCCACTGTGGCCCCAGTGACTGAGTACAGACCCCTCCTGTGGGGGACTGGGATTCTTCAAAGACCCATTTCTCTGCTGATCCCAGAAACAAGGTGAGCTTTAACTTTTGCTCAGGTGCATGGTGCCAACGACAGAAGAGGCTCTTTAACTGACCTTTATTTAAACTGACTTGCTGGCTTAACCAACCCTCTGTAAAACTGACTGATGCCCTGGCACTCTTTCTGATTGAGTCATGTAAGTGGGCTCAGCTGTCTTGGAGCCAGTTAGTTCCCAAGACCCTTGTGTCATTTTCCGCTTTGCAGGCTGTTCTTGCTAAAGGCCAATCAACACTGGCATTTAGCTTTAACTCTGAGTTTTGAGAGTTGATTCCTTCAGTCCTTTGAACAGCGCTTTCCAACTGCTAAGCTGAGGCATACTGATGTGCCCTGAGTGAGTTACAGTTGCGCGGAGCTATTGATCCTTCCAGGTGGTCTGCTAGATAGGCAGCCAGAGTCCATGGGCAGTTTTTGCCTCTGGCCATGAATAAACTTGTCATTCCACTTTGATGTGCCATGTAAATGTTGTCATTTCTCACCTGTGTTGTACCCTGGAAAAATCAAGAAGTATTATGTTTAGAGCATTCGTTATCTAATGTCTTTTAACTATGGAGCCGCAATATATGAATCAGGTTAAAAGTGAAGCTGATTTCTTAATACCACTCAACTGTATGCTGTAAAATGTTTAAGATGGTGAATTTTATGGTATGTGTATTTTACTACAATTAAAAAATTTTTTTTTTAATGAATCTGCTTTGAGTAAAATGACAGCTAGGCCCTGAAACCTTGGCATCCCTTTCAGCAGACTCTGAGGGCTTCGGGGAACACAGCTGAGAAAACACTGCTTTAGAGCAGGAATTGGAAGCCTCACTCTCCCCTTGGGCTCTGATGTCTGCAGTTAGTGCATAGCTCTGTGAAAGCCAGCCTTCAGCAACTCTGCAACGGGGCAGAGGGCCTCCTAGGCCTGCCCATGGGACATGTTGACTCTTCCTAACAGTGTGTCCTCTGTTAACTACCTCGGGCACTCAGTGCCAATATAACTCATCCCTGCCTTTCACTTTCCCAGCACATTGAAAAATCACCTGTCATAAACATATATAAATATGTACTGAGAAGGTTTTTCATCACCCTACTCTATATATGTATATGTATCACCTAGTTAAAATATTCAGTCCCTTTGAAGGGTGTAAAATAAAAAGAAAACCTCTTCCTGTCCATTTTTAGTCCCACATCTCCCCAGGTAAAACCATTGCTGACAGTTATGTATTTTTTTAATGAGGTATAGTTGATTTACATTATTATATTAGTTTCAGGTGTACAACATAGTGGTTCAAAATTTTTATAGATTATACTGTATTTAAATTTATTATAAAATATTGGCTACATTCCCTGTGCTCTACAATGTCCTTGTAGCTTATTTATTTTATACATAGTAGTTCGTATCTCTTAATCCCATACCCCCTAATTTGCCCCTCCCCGCTGGTAACCCCTAGTTTGTTTTCTGTATCTGTGAGTATGCTTCTATTTTGCTGTATACATTCGTTTTATTTTTTAGATGCCACATATAAGTGATAACATACAGTGTTTGTCTTTCTCTGACTTCTTTCACTAAGCATAATACCCTCTAGGTCCATGCATGTTGCTGCAAATGGCAAAACTTCATTCTTTCCTATGGCTGAAGTGTATTCCATTGTATATATGTGCCACATCTTCTTTATCCATTCATTTGTCGATGGACACTTAGGTTGCTTCTATATCTATACTCATTCTTTCCTATGGCTGAAGTGTATTCCATTGTATATATGTGCCACATCTTCTTTATCCATTCATTTGTCGATGGACACTTAGGTTGCTTCTATATCTCAGCTATTGTAAATAATGCTGCTATGAACATTGGGGTGCAGGTACCCTTTTGAATTAGTGTTTTTGTTTTCTGTGAATAGATACCCAGGCGTGGAATTGCTGGGTCATATGTTAGTTTTATTTTTAGTTTTTTAAGGAACGTCCATACTGTTCTCCAGAGTGGCTGCGCCACTTTACATTCCCACCAACAGTGCACAAGGGTCCCCTGTTCTCCACACCCTCACCAGCATTTGTTATTTGTGGTCTTTTTGATGATGGCCATTCTGGCAGGTGTGAGGTGATATTTCATTGTGGTTTTGATTTGCATGTCTCTGATGATTGGTGATGGTGAGCAAATTTTGTATTTTTTGTCTGTGTGTCCTTCCAGAAAAATCTTTGCACACAAAACCATCTATCTGTAATACAAACAGGCCATTTTACACGTGTAATTTTACACTTTTCTCCTTTTACTTAATAGGATATCTTGGTAATTACTCCATATCAGCACTTAGCATCCTATATCAAGCTTTAAAACAGCTGCATAGTATTCTATTGACTGGTTGTACCATACTTTATTTAATTACTCCTCTAATGATAATATTTAGGTTGCTTCCAGTGTGTCTGAAGAGCAAAGAATTTGAAACAATCTAAATGTTCAAGGAATTCATTAAATCAACTCTAGTGTATGATATATTATAGTGTAGTCTTTTAAAAATGATGTAAAAGCACATTCAATGCTATAACGAGTGTTCCCTATGTCTTTTTACAGGGAAAACGAGTTACAAATTAGTTTGAATAGTTGACTCCTGATGTGTAAAAAAATAGGAGCAGGCATGCATAAACTAGGTATGAAAGGATGTGCACTAAACGGTTAACAAAGCTTCTCTCTAGGTGGTTGCATAATAGGGTTTTAAGTCATTTTCTCCATTTTGCTTATGCATATTTTCTAAATTCTCAAAAATAAATGTATATTGCTTCAATAATAGGAGAAATAATACAATAATGGTTAATTTCTTTAAAACAAGTTCACGTGCACCTTGTGCCATGGCAGCCACACTCTCCTGTCCCTACGGTGCTTATGGCATTCTGCTAATGGCGGGGAAATAGCTGTAGGGGAGGAAAAATTATTTTCCCTCTACCCTTCTGGGAAGACATGTTGGGGGATGGAGGTGGGACACAGGTGCACAGCTTCACACACAGTTATCAGCAGCACATTCCTCACACTGAGGATCCAGCCAGGCAGTGCCTCCAAGAACTTTCTAGGTTCTTGGCTGAGATCCCTCCTCCAACAGAAGACATTGATGGGAGAAAAACAAACAGAAGTTTAATAACATGTATACCTCCTGTATATATGAGAGAGACCCAGGAAAACTGAGTACCTCTCCAAAATGGCCTGAGCCATCTCCTTAAATAGTATCTCCAGCTGTCATTGCCTTCTTCATGGATAAGAGTTTCTAGAGATTGGGTCATCCTCTTCCTGGTGCAGAGAGGGAGATGCCCTTACAAATGGAGATTTCCTTTATAAATGTAAATGTCCCTCACAAAAGCGTAACTTCTATTCATTTTCAAAGCTTTTCCTGTGTCTGCTCTTTCCTAAAAATAGTCAGCTTAAGATAATCCTTATGCCAAAGACGCACATTTTCAGGTGACATATTCTGCTCCCCTTCACAACGAACCTGGGCCTTGCACTGTGTGAGCTCCCAGTCCAACCAGTGAGAGCAGGGAAGGCAGCTACACCAGAGAAGCCTGAGACTAGTGTGGGGAAGTAGGAACTGACCACTCTTTGAGGCTCACACATGGAGTGCTGAGGGGGACCAAGCAGAGGGAGCAATCCCTAAGGAGTGAAACAACAGTAGTCAGGGCAGGCTTCACAGAGGAAGTGGAAACTGGAAGAACAGTATGGAAGAACAGTAGGATTTGCAAAGGTTAAGAGGAGGAGGGTACGATTCCTTCAGGCCCTGGCAGTATTTGATAAGGCAGGAGCAGTAAGGTCTGCTGTTTTGTCACATCAGCTGATTGGTCAACTGGTCACCAAAGAGGTGTGGTGAGTGACTGAGATCATTTGCTTTGCAATCTGACACCTGAGTTTAAATTTCAGCTCTGTCATTTACTGGATATTTGCCTAGGGAAGTTAACTTTTCCAAACCCCGGTTTCCTTGTCTCTAAAATGGGAATTATAACAGTACCTACCTCATCAGGTTACTGTGAAGGTTAACTGAAATAATGGATATAATATGACATAGCACAGTGCCTGACTGGCACATAGGAAAGGCTTAACATATGGTAGCTGTAATTATTATTAATCCAAATAAAGAAAACAAAATATGTCATAGTATTTAAAGATTTGACTTAATAATAATGAACTTATGTGAAAGAGATTCATAATTCTTAGAAGCAGATGGATTTTCTGAAGGTCTCTGAGGTGAGGTGGCAGAAAATTCTAGAGCATATAGAACCCAAGCAGGTGTCTGAATTTCTAAGTGAGAGAAGAGAATCGTATATAGGATGGTGGTTAAAAATATTGGCTTTGGACTCAGGAAGACAGAGGTTCATGTTTCTGGCTCTGACATGTGCACTGTGTAATGTTGGCCAAGTTCTGCTTTAATTCTAGGCCTCAGTTTCCTCATCTGAAAAATGGGAGTAATGACACTGTCTACCCCTAGGGTTGTTAATATTAGGATTCAATGGGATAACACGGGTGAATTGCTTTGTGCTTGGTACTCAATTTGTGCTCAGTTCATTCATTGAACAAATGTTTGTAGAGCACTTACAGTGTGCTGAGCTTTGTGCTTAGGCACTGGGAATATATTGGTGAATGAGACAAATGGGGACCTTGCTTTTAAGTAAAGTTTTCAGTAAATGAGAACCACCATTATGGCTGCCATTACTGCTGTACAGATATTCCTCACTATCTAAAGTCTCACTATCTAGATATTCATTACAGGAACTTAAAAAAAATGTTTATCCCAAATTCACTATTCAAATTGAAAGCCCTCAGGTGAAAACGTTTGAGTTGCATGGGAGTCCCACCCAGAGGACACAGAATGCACCCCTCTCTGGATAGGACAGCATCTTGAGTTCCAACTGATTAAAAGCATTGTATATCATCACTATCATCTCCCCCACCATTTTCCTAAGAGTTTAGCCTTTCATGAGTCCCAGTATTTGCTTATTTCAAGTACCTGGGGGCACTATCAACCAAGGTCCTCGTGGACCACATCTTGAGAATCTCTAACTTATTATTTCATTGTTTATTTATATTACAGTTTGTGTTCATTGGAGTTTAGGAAGAAAATATACTTTGTTTCTGAGGTTGTAAATTATTGCATCCCAAACATAAAAATACCTATTTATGAGTTTCTTAAGTGTTAAATAATTAGATATCAACATTTTAAATGCTTTATGTTACTAACACATACTTCATGGATGGATGTATATAGTTGTTTAAGAGTGTTTTAGTAATATTTAGGAAAATTGGTTGGGGTTTGTGGATGTTTTGTTATTTTCCCATTCAAAATAATGGAACATAGGGTTCCATTTTATGATAATTCACTATATAACTTATTCTCAGTAATGTTTTATATTTCAATATGCAGAGGCACCTGTACTAGAACCACTACTACAATATTACTTCCACTCACTACCTAGTGCTTGCGAACTAAGAATCTCTATCTACTGACTTCCACCAGCTACTGGCCTCAGCATTACATTTCCAGTCTTTACAGAAGCTAATGTTGCCCTTTTCCTCTTCTTTATTTGAGTATGGTCATGTGGTTGGGGGTGGGGCCTCGTCCTCAAAGTAAAAGACCGCAACCTTGTTGACCTTGTTGTGGCTGATGTCCAAGGAAGACTGCCTAAGGGTAAAGTGTACAACTTCTGTCACATCTTTTTGTGGCTCTGAAGCCAAGCCAGGAAGACAGTGATCCCCAGAGCCAGCGCTGTTGGCAATGAGGAAGGAGACTTCACATGGAAAGGTGGCTAGGATGACCTTCTCCAGGGCACCAGCCACTGCCTGCTGTGTGTGTATGCACGTGTGTTTGTCTAAGCATGTTGTCCCCTAGGGTACTGCAAAGGCACATGGTTGTTTTGGCAGGTATTGATAAGTACCTGAATGGGTAGATATAGAACAGAATTCTAGTTTTATTACTGATTAAAAATGTTTTTAAAGGACCTGTTCCTGGTGAAAGGACCAAGAGCATGTTCCTTAGTTGAAAGAGTTTAGGGGAACACTGTCTGCAGTATCTCCTGGGGATGTGGTCAACATATAAAAGGCTCCAAGTAGTCCTACAGTAAAGAAACTGATTACCCTTTGCATACCAGGATTTTCCCACATGCTTTTTCTTGGCTCACAGAAATCTTTTCTGTGTGGCGGCCCGCTGAACACTATTCCACAACACGTGTTTTGAGAAACCCTCTTGTATATTGTTGTAGAATGCGGTATAACAAATGCTAATGCACTTCCTGACCCACCCATTATCTTCCCACTCCCTCCTGCCCCATCTTTCCTTATGTTTCTCTCCTCCCACCCCATTCTTCTCTCCATTCCTATCTTTCTTCTCTTCCCTTCCACGTTTATTGACACATTATTAAGAGATCTGATCATCACCAAAAGCACTTCAGTAGTCCCCTTTGCATTGATACAATGCTGAGGGCTGTCAAAAGGTGAAAAAACAAAATACTCTCTGCCCCTTCCACTCAGGAGCTGTCGGTAGCTCATAGATCTGGGCTGGGTGAATATGCAGCTTCTTATATCGTAAGTAATCTACATGTGAGCAAATGGCTGAACACATGGCATGTTCATGGAGGGGATGGGAGTAATCATGGTGAATTACAGCTACACCTTTATCAGTACCAACAACTTGCCAAACACAGCTCAGCAGGGCGAGAAGAAACACAGTTGTTTTTCGCTGTATAATATATGCCATTGTACAGCCAGTGCTGTATTCTCAGAGGGACATTGTGCAATTTTCAGATTCTGCCACATGCTGCCTCCCTTGGGAAGCTACACGAGAATTCGGAGGTTTGGTTTCTAATGCCAGCTCAGCCGCGGACTTGCTGTGGGACCTGGAGCAAGCCACTTGGCCTCTCTGGGCCTCAGAGGAGGTTTCGTTAGATGAGCTGGGAGTGGCCCTTCCCTTCCTGGTCTGATATTCTGTGATTGGTCTGATGGAATTGCTGTCCCTTGGTCGTGGCTTGGGGTGAGGTGGGAGATGAAGAGGAGATACTTCCTCTCAAAACCTACTTCTGGTTTTGAAAAGCTCCTTCCCAAATGTCTCTTGTCGGGGCGGGGGGGGGGGCTGACAGATTTGTAAGTGGGAGCCAATTGCTGGTGGGTGTTTGTGTGTCCGTCTCCATATCTTGTTCCCCTCCCCCAAACTCCAGCACTGCTCTGTGCAATCAATATTGATTTTAAAGCACATTTGTTCATATGCCATTTACATTCTGAGAGTAAGCTATGGTGTGCTAGTCAAGAGAACAACGTGTGATATTTACCTGGCACGGGAGATACCATGATCACAAAGAGAACGATGTGTAACAGTCGAATAACCATAGCAATCACTTATCTAGAATTTAGACATAGGCAGAGCTCCAGGAGAACCTAACATGTATTATCTCACTTTAAGCCTCACAACAATCCTGTAATGAAGGTCAATTCGAATTATCCCCATTTTACAAGTAAGAAAACCAAGCCTTGGAAAGATTCCATGACCTGCCCAAAGTCACACAGGTAACTGGAGGAGCCAGCTTTCAAACCTAGCCAGGCTGACTCCAGAGCTCTTAACTAGTATGCTTTTCTTTTAACTGGATAAAACAGGTGCCCTGGAAAGTAATCAGTTATGGAGAGGGGAGGGATGGAAGGGGGGAAACACAGCCCAGGCTGAGGGAGCCCCGGGCTGGCAAACGTTCTCTGTCACAAACTGGCTTTATGACAGAAGCATTGGATGCAGTGGTCTGCCACCTCTATTGGAAACTCTGTTCTCTGGGAGGCTGGTGGGAGCAAAGTGGAAGGGCTCTGCAGTGGCCACATCAGGAAGCTTTCCCAGTGCTGTCTGGCCAAGAGCTAAACCCTGAAAGATAACGAGCTTGTCCTTGGCACTTCCTATCCTCCTTTCAGGGCCCTTGTCCCTCTCTGCTCAGCATCTGTCGGGAACCTTCTGTGCGTATGCCCCCTCTGGGATCCCAGGTCCCTTCATGCTGGCACTCAACCCATCAATGTGCCATCCTCAATAATTCCCTGTGCTCCAGGTCTTTCTATCCTAATTCCTCCAGTTAAAAATCTCCTGATCCTACATCTTTCATTGACTAAGGTGATAATAGCAGTGGCTAACATTTATTAATCATTTTCTATGTGTGGGGCTCTGCTTTAGGCATTTCCATGCAGTATCTAATTTAATTCTTATAATCCTATGGGCAGGCAGTCTTATTGTGTCCCCTTGACAGTGGAAGTCACTCAAGTTCAGAGAGGTTACTTGTCCAAGGTCAACCAATCAGTAAGTGGTGGAGGAAGTCTCACACCCAGGTCTTTCTAACACCAAAACCCATGTCGTGTCCATGTCTGTTAGTCTATATTACCTCAGAAGTACTGTCAATAACCAGAATACCGTCTGCCTGGTTGGATGTTCCTTTCCTATACAGGATATACGTGATACAATTCCTCAAGATTGAAAAAAAAAAAAAAAAAAAAAAACCTCATTTTTTTCTCCATTCCTTCCTTCAGCTCATTTGATCCAAACTTAACACATTTTTCTATTTGCCTCCAGAGTTTACACTCACGTGTGATACTTACTGTGCCCTAGCTTGGTTAATTCAAACTTGGAGTACTGCTAAGTTTTCTTAATCTTGCCCTGATATTCTTTCTGTTGCTCTTTCATATTTTTTTTTTTTTCTCTCAACAAGAACTGCCTGGCATCTGCCCTCATAATTCTCTTACTGGCTTTTCCTCGTCGCCACTCACTCACAGGTGGGATTCATTTGCTGTCATGCTATTCTTGTGAGGCAGGCAGTACTATTGATATTGGCCCCATTTGATAGATGAGAAAACTGAGGCTCAGGTGGCTTAAGTGACTTGCTCCAGTCGGAAGGTCTTCCCTAGTACTATGAGGTATAAGCAAAAGTAGGGGTTGAGAGTGCCTGAGATATATGGGGGCTTCTAAAATATAATTCTGACTTAAAATCACACCATTTTCTGGGTGTTTTCGCTAAAGCACCAGGACTAGAATGGGATAAGCTGGGTTAGAGGCCTCTAACAGGCCGCAAATCTGCTATTCAACTGAGTGAAGGTGAGTTTGATACTTTAGGCATCATTCAAATATAGCAAAGTAAATCGCCTGCCACTCTGAGACAAAGCCAGGATGAGACTTGGTAGTTTTTTAAAACAATGATCTTCTTATTCCTGGGCTGGATCATCCTGATACTCTAATGAATGCAAATGTCAAAGGAAAACACAAGGCTAACAAACATAGACGTTGGTGCTATGAAGAATGAGCTGCTTTGGGTAAGACCCCACCTTTTTCTCAGTACTTAGCTTCACAATATTCTAGAAGTAGCAATTTTAGTTCTCCGAGTAGATAAAGGGCTGGTAAGTAGGAAATCTGAGAACAGGTCGGGCCTAGGAGAAAAAAGAGCATCTTTCATTTTCATCTGACCCTCCTGGTCAGATTTCTCCATTTAAGATTTTATTGGAATTCTCTCTATACATACTTGTCCTATTGCTTGGCAGGTAGTAGATGTTTGGTAAACAATGGCTGTCTAGGTGGATGAGTGGATTTGAGCAGCTGTTGTATGTTGATTGCTTGTTCTGGATAATCATTCAGTGTTCGAGCCTATGCTGTCCTTATCAGGGACACCATAGAGCCCATATTGCCCAAACCCTAGACATACTAAACCACTTCACATGGTATGGAAAGGCAGGAGGTTTAGGGTGATTCTAATAAACAAAAAATAAAACTTCCTCCTATTACTGAGTACCTTTCAAATAAGGACTTGGCTTCCTGTTGAAATGCAAATGCTCCTGGACAAGATGCAAAGTGTGGGCAAGAGAGCCTTCTCTGCCTGTGCTTCTCAGATTGACTTCAGAAGCAGGGAGACTCAAAGCAATAGGTTAAGTAAGGCACATCTTCCTGGAGTGTCAATTTTGACTCCCAGATTTGAGGGAAGGGAAGTTAGGTAACTTTAGATTATTTAAACCATCATTTATATATTGAAGCAAGCATTAGTATCTGTATTAGTCAGCTAGGACTGCCATAACAAAATGCTATAGACTGGGTGGTTTCAACAACAGAAATTTATTTCTCACAGCTACGGAGGCTGAGAAGTGCAAGATCAATGTGCTGGCCAGTTTGGTTCCCCAGTGAGGAACCTCTTCAAGGCTCACAGATGGCCACATATGTCCTCACGTGGCAGAGAAAGAAAGCAAGGTCTCTTCTTATAAGGGTACTAGTCCCACTGTAAGGGGCCCACCCTCATGAACTCATCCAACCCCATGTCCAAATATCACCACATTGGGCGGTTAGGGCTTCAACTTACGAATTTGGAGGGTGGGCACAATTCAGTCCATAGCAATATCTAGTAGAACAGACTGTTAAGTTCATATATTTTTCTTTTGTTTTACAATAAAACAGGAGACGTCAAAATAATTCCAATCTTGCAACAAATCACTTTGGGCTATACCCCTGATGTCCTGGGGGATATCTTTTCCTTCTCCTCTGCCCAGGGGTGCTTGAGGTGAAGTTTAAGAACTGTCAGCGTTGCATAAGCTGCTCCAATATGAATGGTGCCACTTGGAGTTGTGCTCCGAAGAAGCCTTAAGCCCTATGAAGCTGTTAGGAGTAGTTCATACCTGGATATGAATGAAATATCTGAGAGGAAATTTTGGTGACCATGAGTAGAAGCACATGTGATAAGACCGAGAACAGGAGAACACTGAGGGAAGAGAAGGGGAAGAACTGAGAAGCTGTGGCCCTTGATCATTATCTTCCCCTGTTTTAATTTGTTTGGGGGAGGGCTGGCCTTCCTGGGACCTCTCTCCCATCTAATTCCCTGATAATTTCATAGGATGTCAGCTGTACTTCTAAGATGGCCCTCTGATGAGTCCTAGGGAAATAGGTTAATCACTAGATCCCAACAGGTTTTGTTTCTGGGGCTGGGAATGAGGGGTATTGGACAAGAATCCCAGTGCAATACCTCTTTAAACTTTCTACAAAGCACATGTGGCCAAGATCACCGAGACTCCCACCCCCACCCATATTCAGTAAGCAGTATCCAATAAGCACATATTTCTTCCTTTACTCCATGCAAGTCAGAATTAAATGCAACTTATTAAATGGTATCCTCCACTTATTAGTGTATTTAGGATTTCCTGAGTTTTGCTTTAAAATCTTCCTCGTAGGTGCTCTGGCCTGCCTAACTCATGCTGCTTCCTTGATTTGTACAGTTTTCACGTTTACTTTCTTTCAGTCCCTTTACCCCATCCTCTACTTTCACAGACACCTTCCCTTTTGGTACCGCCGTGCACTTAGAAAGGCCTCTTGCTCCCCTCAAAGTGTTTGCTCTGACTTTTCCAAGTTAAACCACTGTTTCTTATTAATTTCATTCGCTAAAAGTAATTGACACAAGACCTATGGTATCCTGTCCACAACCAAAGCTACTTTAGTTCACTTGAAAGAGCTGCTTCCTTTATAAAAATCCATTCATTCTCTTAGCAATAATATTAACAATAGCAACATTAGCCACCATTCGGTGAGCACTTGTGTTATATTTCTTTTCACATTTAATCTTGCAAACAACCTTATGCGGCAGGTATTAGTGTTCTCATTTTAGAGTTGAGGAAACTGAGGCTCAGAAGACATTTGCCCAAGGTTTCTGCTAGAAATAGTCCCCTATTCAAAAATACCTCTGCTGCTAACTTGGTACAGTGTCATTCCTTGGGTATGTAACTAAAATATTTATATTCCTGGGATAGGTAACCCATTAGCCTCTTTCCAGGCAGCAAAATGTCATCACTGAAAGCACAGGTCATGGCATTGGACAGATTTGGGTTTGAATTATGGCTCTGCTGGATGACTTTGGAAAAGTCACTTTATCTCTCTTGATCTATTTCTTTTTCTGTAAAACAGGGACAATAATTCCCGTGTAATAGTTATTATAAGAACTCAGTGAGATGGTATCCATAAAGTACTAACAGAGTAAGTTCAATAAATGACAGCTTGTCATTAAAAATCTAAGATTCAGATTGGAAATAATACAGATCCTGCCAAATAAGGAGTAGAGCTTGACTTCCAGCTGTTAAAGAAGTTAATGTATTTTGGAGAAAATACCTCAGAATTCCTGGGAGAACCTTGGAAAGATTTCACAGTTAAAGACTGTGTTCTTTCCCTTAAGGAATGAGGCACTATATTTAGAAAACAATTTGACCTGGTTTAAGAGGTCTTGCTCTATAATTTGAATAAAGCCCAGCTGTGTCATGGCCCCATCTATCACAGTGTTATGATCAAAGGAAAACAAGTCCCTCGTCCAAACTAATCAAAGTACAGTTAAAACCTTCACAGCAAGCTCTTTCTAAAGTGCCGAAGACAGGGTACATTCATAAGGAACAGAAAGAGTTCTTCAAAAATCCCCTTTGCCATTTCCTGTACTCTCAGTTTTTTCCACACACCACAGCTGCGTCCAGGTCCCATTTCTCCCCAGCTGTGTCTCCCTAAACCTTTCTTACAAATGTAGCCCAAGGAGACACATGTCTTTCTCCCGACCCCCACCCCTCTTCCCTAGATCAGCTCTTTATTTTGTAGTTCCACTTACCTAGATTCTACATCAACAAGGAGAGCTTAGAAGATGCACTCAGTGGCCTGACCACTGCCAGGGAATGTGAGTTTGTATGTGGGTAGGGGATGGAGGGGAGTGTAGATTAGGAGGTAGATTGCAAACCTTATCATTTAATGGCTTCTAGATTTGTAGCAATTTAAGTCAATTGAAATTTTACACGTACTACTTAAGATATGGCTCCCTAGACTAAAAAGTACCTTTTTTCTCTTTTGGATAGGAATTTAGCAATTAACAGATATAATACCAACCTTTCTCGTTGAAGAGAACCTTTCTCGACTATTCTCGTTGGTAGCTATTTATGTTTTTTAGAAAAGAATATATATATTTTGTAAAAAAAAAATCTCAAAACCCAGTCGTGGTGGTTGGGGAAGATGATAAGATGGGCTTTGAGTGGTGACAAGTTTGGAAACCTCTGACTGGGTGCTCCCCACCATACACATGATCTCATGTAGTCCTCACAACACCCTGTGAGGTGGATGCCATTATTTCCATTCTGCAGGTGAAGAAACTGAGACTTATGGAAAGAAATGAAGTATGTTGCCTAATGTCACTCAGTTTACAAGCAATGAAGTTGGGGCTTGGTCCCAGAGCTGTATGACTCCAAAATGGCAAGAGGAATAAAGCAAAGTTGCCCATATAGTTCCTTCACCCTCACACCCACACTTTTCTCTCTATCTCAATTCCCCGCCCCAATAAAGATGTTAAAAAAAAAAAAAAGAAAATGTATATCCAATCTGAGAGGAGTAGGCTGAAAATAGGTATGGTAATATGAAGGCCAAACCCAGTTATAGAGCTTGCAGATGACATAAGTCTGGCAAGAACTGGAGGAAGAGGAGATTGATTAAGGTATGTAGGGACTAGCAAAGGTCATCCAAATGACAAAGTCATAAAGATGGATGCCACAGTAACAATCATTTATGTATCCACCACCTAGTGCAAGAAGTTAAACATTAACAATACATTTGAAATCCCTGTGTAACCCTACTGCCATTTTAGGTATAAAAACTATACTGAATTTGTCTTTTTCTATCATTCCCCTCCCCCCAAGAAAAAGATGGATGCCAATGGGAAATTTGAAAGTACCAAAGAGAAAGGGCAGCGAGGCGCAGTAGTAGGTGAATATTCTCAGCATTGAATTTAGAAAGGAAAGAGATACCAAAAGGAAAGTGGGCAAATTTTGAATGCCTTCCATACACCAAGCACTATAACATACTTAAGTAAAGCTTACATTATACTAATAGCTTATCTACATATTGCTTATCTAACAACAGTCGTGTGAGAAAGAAATTTATCATCATTTTACAGATTTGCATTCAACTCTCCAGACATACCAATGCCAATCACTGGCTAGGGTAAAGAAACTGAGATTTGGAGAGATTAGGTACCTTGTTAATCCCTGGTAGAACCTTGAACCCAAGTCTAAATAGTGCTAAAACCCACTTTCCAACACCACACTGGGAATTTTAGAAGTTGAGAAAATAAGATAAAACTAATCAGGCAATTCCCAGCACTAGTTTTCCTGAAGTTATGTAGAACTCCCTAACACCATATGTAATCCTAGTGTGGGGACTTTTAGGCCCTGGTTGGCAGGAGCTCATCATCTCCTTTCACTGTTTTGTTGGTGGTTAGGATAAATACTGTGGAACAACAGAGATGCTGACGCCTATAAAGTGGGCAAAAGGGACAAAGAAGTAGATGATTCAGTAGTGATGAGGAAGGTGATCCGGGTGAAGAGTATATAAGGGACTTCTGAGATTCTTGTGTTACTGAGAAATTGGTAGGTTGTGTATGTTGGAAATTTTATGAGCTTTGGCAACTGGACAGACTGTAAATGTGAAAATATTTAAAATGATACAGTTAGTTTAAAACTTATTACTCTTTCCATATGTGCTCTTTCATTGGAGCCTCACAAATTGTTCTTTTGTTTTCCTCATCAATGTGCTCTTTATAAATATAGGACATTATTACTGAGGAACCTGTCTCACCAGCCCAGTTTTTCTCACACTCTCCTGCAAATTTTCAGGCCTTCCCAAGTTTTTCTCCTGTTCCATGCACACTCCATTTCTGACCAAGATCCTTAGGGTGATCTTGAAGGAGAGGAATCCTTGTTTCTTCTATCTTCCTTGTGCACCTTCAGACTCTTAATTCCATGTCCCCAAGATTCTGGGCTCTGCAGCTTTAAGAACATTTCTTTTTATCGTGAAACTTGGAAGTTGTAAAATAATCGTGGACTATCATTGGCTGTGATAAATGTTTTCCTGTTACATGGAAAGTAAATGTGGAGTGGCAGCCCTTACAGCAAAGCCTCCTGGGGAGAAGCCAGCAGGAAAACAGAAGACTTCCTTCTGCTGAGGTGAGAAAGCTCCAGAAGGCAGGGCAGGAGTGGGGGCAGAGGTGATCAAGTCAGGGAGCTGTCACTTCAGGAACCAACTGACTAGGAGTCGAAAATGAACATGGTGCACAGTATGTCCAGCAGGCGAAGAGAAGGTTATTAGTGAAGGGGCCAATGTGGAGCAGTTTGATCCATAAATGAAGTCCATGGTTTCCCTGAGTGGTTCAGGGCCTCTCAAATTCTTCCACCATGGTACCCTAAAGGGCAGAACCAGTAACCTTCCTCCCCCCTCCCCCCAGCCCTCCCCCACTACTACAGTCTACAAGACTGGGGACAAAATACAAAGCCAGTCTCACGTAGAAAATTTATTTGAAGTCTGCTGTTTTCTTTTAAAAATTTATGTGAATCTGGTACTCTATCTCTTGTTTATTTCACTTTAATTTTATTCCCCTTTAGCCTCCTACCCCCCTTCCCATTTGCTTCCCCCAACATAGGAACCATGCTCGTGTGTTTTAGTGTATCTTTTTATTTGAATTATTCCAAAATGTATTGTTTTACATGCATGCATTTTAATTCATGTAAATGGTATTTATTATATATCTCTTTTCAGTTCTTACCTTTTTATTTCTCAGCACTGTGTATGTGAGAGCTTCCCATGCTCTTTGTATACATCCAACCTGATGCTACTCACTGAGGCATTACACTCCAGTGTGTATATCCACCACATTTTACCTGTCTACTTACCCAGAGATGGACACTCAGATAGCTGTCAACTCCCTACCTCCCTGGGCAGAGATGCGGGGAACATCTTTGTACATGTCCCCATATGGACCCATATGAAAATTTATTTGGGGTATATACCAAGAAGAGAATTGCTGGCCCATAGAGTATATGTGTTTTCTTCATTAGACTAAGTTCTGCCAGATTGTGCTCCAGAACGGCTGCACCAGCTTTGACTCTCACCAGCACTGGAGGAGAGGTTGTTCCTCTTTTCCTTCATCCCTTCCAACCTTTCAGCAGTATCCAAATTTCTGATTTTTGTCAGCCTGAAAGGTGTAAAGTGATAGTCCAGTGAATATTTTAATTTGCGTATTTCTGACTATGAACGATTCATGTTTATATTAAATGACCAATCCATAGTAAAGCTGATGCACCAAGAATCAAGAAGGGTCAAGTTGATCTTGTTGTTTCCAGTTCCCCTCACATACCCAGGATCTGCTCCCTGGGTTAGGCATGTAAAATTTGGGGGAGTACAGTTACTAGCTATGTGATCTTGAGAAAGTTGCCTTCTTTCTCTGGATCTCCATTTCCTCCTCTATAAAGGAAGACTGGACTAGATAATCGCACAGAGCCCTTCAAGGTCTAACATTTTGTGATTCAAGTGATGTCATCTTGAACCATCAAACACTGCATTACCCCTTCTGTATTAAATGCTCCCTCAACCAAAGTCATCCGTTCAGTTCATTTTTCTATGCAGTAGCAATTTACTCTCCACTAACTGTCCATATCTTTCTCTCCCACTTCTCCCAACAAGGGAAGTAAACTGCCTCTTTACATTCTCTCACTAGCATGCGAACAGAATCATGCCAATTTGTTCCTTCTATTCTTTAGTCTCCTGCACAGCATTTGCCCAAATTGCAGACCTATCAAACTTGGCTGCCCCCAGTCAGAACAAGGGGAAGATTAAAAGATAGACGAGCTCAGCCACATGCCGCTGTAAATATGAAGTGCAAAGGGGGCTAATAATATGACATTATAGTCTGACAGTCACATGGTACTCATCATTCTTGGCACGAAATAAATGCTCTTTATGCCCCTATTTTGCAAGGGGGTGAGGAGGAACAAGTCATTTCTAAACCTTCCCTGATTCGGGGAAAGAAAATAAATTTTAAAAAACTAAACAAAGTCTCTCAAAAATTCAGTAATGAAATATTGGGTTGAAGCATATGACACTGCACATTTTGTAGGTAAAAGCCAGTTAAATATCAGCAAATTCATATGGTTCAACCTAGTAGGTGTGGAATAGTCAAAATGCCTCTTAAAAATTCGGGAGGGGTCATTATCAATGACTTCATTAATACTACCCTCATCCTTTTCTAAATAAGACCAACATATATTCTTTGACTCATAGACAGGGCATAAACAGAGCAAACTGTTGCTTTCTTGATGTTGAAAGACTGTAGTGGAGAAGAGAAGTCATCCTTCTTCCAGCTAGACCGTGGGCTGTCCCTTTCCTAGAATATTTTGAGTACCTGCTGTCCATGTCACTCACTGTAGTCCTGCCCCCAGGGCTTGTTGTCTCAGGTAAATGTGTTTATCTAGTTTTTTAAAATTGAAGTATAATTAATTTACAGTGTTGTGCTAGTTTCAAGTGTACGGCAA
Organism: Lipotes vexillifer; assembly: GCF_000442215.2. Classification (NCBI taxonomy): domain Eukaryota; kingdom Metazoa; phylum Chordata; class Mammalia; order Artiodactyla; family Lipotidae; genus Lipotes; species Lipotes vexillifer. The sequence continues at coordinate 2,200,194 of NW_006793272.1, forward strand.
AGTGATTCAGCTATACATATATATGTGTATTCTTTTTTAGATTCTTTTCCACTATAAGTTATTACAAAATATTCAGCATAGTTTCCTGTATTACACAGTAGGACTTTGTTGTTTACCTATTTTATATATAGCAGTGTGTATCTTTTAATCCCAAACTCCTAATTTATCCCTCCCCCCACCTTTGCCCTTTGGCAACTGTAAGTTTGTTTTCTATGTCTGTGAGTCTGTTTCTGTTTTGTAAATAAGTTCATTTGTTTATCTAGTTTTAAAGCACCAGGAGTGTGCAAGGATTTGGGAGGAACTACTGTTTGTTAAGTATGTGTCAGACATGATACTCAGCATTTCACATACACCATCTATTCTAATCTTAACAAGTGCCCGAGAAAATCACTTTTATATCCATTGTATAAATGAGGTTCAGGCACAGAGGTTAAATAAGTTGCTAAAGGTCACACAGCTAGTTAGAGGGAGCATTGAGGCTCATACTCAGGTTTGTCTGATTCCAAAGCTTATACTCTCTTCGATGTTTCATTTTGCTTTTTATCATGGTCTTGAATAATTTCTAACAACTTTATTTGTGAACAGTGCTTCAACAGCGACATAGGAAGTTGCTAAAAGGCGAGAGCTCTTGTACCTGAAACAGCTGACCATCGGTGCCCACTGTAATTACATTCAGCTCTTATCTTACAAGTATTTATTGAGCATCTGTGTATGTCAAACAAAGCACCACCACCAACACTTCTACAAGCAACCCTCATTTACAAATAGCTTTTTGACTTGGGTTTCACTTTACCCCTACCCCCCAGGTTGCCTTCTGCCATGTGTGCCAGAACCTAACACAATCTTTCTCAATCCTGTATATCAGAGACCTGGAACATGCTCTTACTCTCTCTGGAATATTCTTCCCCTCAGGCCAAATGTCACCTCATCATAGAGCCCTTCCTTAACCACCTGATCCAATACAGAAGTCCCTGTCACTCCCTGTGTCCTATCCTTCTTTGTTTTTCTTCATTGCACTTATCACCATCAGATTTGTTTAGTGTCTCTTTTGTTCAACATGTATTCCCAGCTATCTAGAACAATCCCTGGCACATAGTAGGTGTTAAATATTTATTGAATGAATGAGGAAATAATTTCCACAGTTAAAGGAGATTACATGTACTTATGTTCATTATGCCATCATCATTTTGATGAGTGAAACAAAATATGTATGATTGGGTTATTACATAAAATTAGTAATAATAATGTCAGATTGCTTTTGTTAAGAGCTATTTTTTCCTTACTGAAGTGCCTATTCTCCAGTTTCTACTTATTCTTTATACGGCTTCTCATTTACCAGCTTCTCAAAGTAAGACACTTGAATTACATGGTATACTCATTATAGCTGATGGGATCTCAACATCTCCCCCCAACTCAGGCAATGTTACCTTAATTACTCTTTATAAAAGCTCACCTTTTAATATCTACAAAAGATATTTTTCTTTCAGAAACTTTCAAGCCCTGAGTTATTGATTACTGACAGCCAGATTTCATAACAACCTATAATTAAGGACCTGAATGAACTTAATGCAATTATAATCAGCCCAAGAACAAAAAATGAGAGGGGAGGGAGAGGGAGAGAAGATTCTAAAGTCTTCTTGGTTCTTCCAAAGGTCAGCATCATAGACCAACAGTGAGAGTTCCTACGTGGGAGCTCAGGAAAGATCTACTGCAGGCTTGGTCTGAGCTAGGCATGCCCAGGACCTATGTGTAGGGCCTTTGTTGTGAGGGCAAGGATCTAAAAGTCAGATTTTGCAGCCAGATTCAACCTTCGCAGACTGACAGTTTATTATAAGGATACCTAATCTTTGAATGTCTCTTCTGGCCCCAATAGTGAGGAGTATTGAATGTCCTAGACTGTGTAAATTCTAGTTCTCTGCCCTCTTCATACGTGACCAAGTACCTGCTGTTTAGTCAGATAACGGATTCCCTTCCTTGTTCTCTCCCTTGCTTTTACTCCAACTTTTCTTCCTTGTCTTCCGTTGAAAGACAATTCAAAATTTCAACAGCACAGACAAGGTCAATGGACATACTGAAGTAACTGTACACTGTGCCCTTTCCTTCATGTGTAGAATATCCTCCATGGTGATAGAAAGGTTAGGCAGCAAAACTTTAGGAAAAGCATTAAGTAATTTGCTTTCTGGGGAACAAAATGGTATCTTAGAGAGAGAAACAGCAGATGTGATTAATGGTGGAGGTAGAGAAAAAGAAATAGTGAGGTGATTAGGGGCGTAGGAGTGACCAAAAGCTGTTAGCTGGAATGTATCTGGAATTGGAGTTTAAGGTAGATATCTTCCTGACTCTAACTATGTTAGAGTTAATAAATACACTATGTTTATTTAATAAATAAACTATGTTTATTTAATAGATAAACTATGTTTATTAACTATAAGCTTCAGCTTATGGCATCAAGCTTACATTAACACAATTGTCTTAAATTTCAGTTTTCTTACCCACCCCCTAAACTACTATCAATGAAAATCAAATCTTCTCACATGTACTTGTCTTTAAACATCTCCAAGTATTTAATTGCATAGGAAGGAATTTACCATTGTTCCTAGAAGAGAGTGGGAAGTAGTGGCATTAGTGCAGCCCAGGAAAGGTAATGGTTATTAGGTACATTAAACAATAGAGGAAGACTGAGGTTTCTATCAAAACAACATTCACCTCATTGTCCAAGTTTTGTAAGACCTATTTGCAAGGAGCTATTGCTTCTCTCTCTGTACCATGATGACCATTTGCTGGATGGTATTTTCTGGGGTTATGGACTCACAAATTGAATAGGGAAGCTTCCCTAGATATAATGAAAAAAATAAAAATGATCTGTATGATTTGCCACTCACCTATTTCTTCTGAGCCTCTTGCCTCCATATAGCATTTTATTAAAATATTAAAGGAAACTAACATTTACTGAATGTCTACAAAGAGAAAGGCATTGGGCTAACTCCTTTTATATATGGTATCTTATTTAATTCTCCAGTAAATCTAGGAGTTACTATTAGGCCCATTTTGGAATGAGGAAACTCATGGACAGAGAGATCAGTAACTTGCTCAAAGTCAAACATGTAGGTAACATCAGAATTGAGAGTGAATCCAGGTATTTTGAGTCTAAATCCCACATATTGGTTTTCTTATACACTCCCTTGCTAACCATATGTTTCAATAAGAGTGAACATTTGAAATATTATTTAAATGAATAAAAACTCCCAGCCACAATCAGAAAGTGTATCAAATTATCAGTGACTATTTAATCCACCATGTTTTATCTTCCAGGTTAGACTATAATACTTCTTCCAACCCTTAATTTTATGGGCATATGCAGGATCCTGAGGGACGGCCAGTAGTTTGAAATCAGAAGATCTTGAACGTACAGCTTTTTCCACCTAATAGCTTTGTGGCATTTGTAGTGACTAAATAAGTCTAAATTTGCTAGGTGAATTCTATATGAAGCTTCTTATTGTCTCTATAATCCCACCTAATCAAAGTCATTCTTCCCCAACCGATTTCAATATCATACATCAAAGTAAAATAAGGACATAACATTTTCACTAATGACTTGCCTGAAGTTAAGCTGTTTTCAGTTTTTTGTTGTAGGAAGTTTCTAAGAATGATTATATATGTATTCCTATTTCCTATTACTAGAGTCCTCTAGTCTTATATAATTTATTTTTATTCTTATGATCTTTTCAGTTCACAAAGCAAAGCACATTCAAATAAGCTTTCTCATTTGACCCTTAAGCTAGCTGTGGTGAAAAGTTGATTTATCCAAGGTAACAGTCAGGTCCCCTGATTCTCAGTCTCTTGGTATAGTTCTCCTACCACATATCAGAAAATGAAGACTCTACAGGTAATGTTAGTGGATATATGTTGAGGGCTCACTGTATACTTGGCACTTTTTTCTTAGCAATTTATGTGTGGTATCTCATTTAATCCTCAAATATGAGGTACTTTCATCTTCCTTGTTTTAGAGGTAACAACTAAGGCACAGAGAGGATAGGTAACTTAATTATGATCACAGAGCAGATGAGCAGCAGTGGTTGGATTTCAACCCAGGGTGACTGATTATAGCACCCAAACTCTTAACCAGCATCTGCAGCTATACCCCTAACACACTATGCTTACTAAGACAGAAAGGTATAATTAAACATTTTAGTAAGATTTTCTTATTGCCTGATTTGATTTTCAAAATTAATTTTTAATTTGGTTTGTTAATGTCTTTGTATAGTTTTGTATGTTATACATAAAGATGCAGTATATAATTTTATATTAATGTGATCATAATTTGCAAGTTTATTTTTCCCTGTTTCTTTCTGCTTAGTTCTGCCTTCTCCTGTTTTTTCCTTTCCATCACGTAACCCATGTTACCCTTAGAATATATTGTTCCGTGTTTTCTTATGCTCATACACACACACACACCCACACCCACCCACACACACACACACACACACACACACACAGGACTTTGTCACTATTTAATGGGATCATATTGTATACACTTCTTTGCATCTTGCTTTTGTAAATCAAGAATACTTTTTGGAATTCTCTCCCAGTCATCTGGGATAACATTGCCACATTAGTTTTAATTGCTATATATTATTCTATGGAGTGGATATGTGATAATTTATTCAGCCTTCCCTATAGTAGGAGGAATTCTCTAATTTGTTTTTATTTTTGTCAGTTTGAACAATGCTGCAATAAACATGCTTGTGCATATGCATTTATTACAACGGAATAAGCTATAAGGAATGGGACTGACTGCTGAGTTCAGTAACGTTTTCTTTTAATAGATGTCTCCAGATTGCTTTCCAAAATAGTTGTAACACTTCACATTTCCACCAGCAATATATGAGTATTATTGGTCTTTAAACTTTGCCAGTATGATGGATTTAAAGTACTACCTCATTTTTACTTTAATTTGCATGTCCCTGAATGCTAGTGAACTTTTTTGTCTTTACTCTTCTATGAATTGATTATTCATTACCTTTGCCCATTTTTCTATTTGGCATTTTTCTTCCAGTTTAAAAGAGCTCTTTGTTTATGGATAGTAATCTTCTGTCTTTCATCAGGAGTTTTAGTTTATGGTATTTTTGTTTATATTTTAATATATAGAAGTTTAAATTTTAAATGATCAAATATGTCTATCTTTTGATCTAAAATTTTTAGATTTCTCATAGACTCTATAGATTATAACATACAGTACCCTAGATTTCTCACAAGATTTTAATTGTATTATTATTTTTTGAGTATCAAAGAAGTTTAATATGCTGCAATAAAATAAGCGCCCAGGAAAAGCTCATGGAATAGACGTCAATGTTAGAGAAATCCCTCCCACACATCATTTAGCTCCACATCCCATCCCTCAAAACCAAACCAGAAAATCTGAAACAACAAAGGCTATCCTTCCAAGCTTGGGTTTCAGTGAGGGCCCCTTTACCAATAACAAGAACACAGTTTCCTACATGGTCTAATAGGAAAGTAAAACAGAGAAGCACAAAAAGTCCACAAGATGTCAATATTTAAGAGACTTGGTACATATTCAAAGTTAAAATAACTCCAACTTTTATAGCTATACATATTGTTTTAAAGCAACTTAATATATTTTAAATTTCATATATATACTCTCAAAGGTTCTTCAGCTGAGGTATGTAAACATTGTCTAATGAAAAATTTTCAGTGTTTCAAACCAACAAATTCACAGCATACATTGAATTTTCATCCATAAAAAAAACACAGTATTTTCCTACACTCACTGCCATAGTGGAAATCCAGGCCCAAGGGATACATGCTGATCATCCAGATTACCATTTGCAGTATTATTGTTGTTATTAATATTTTATTGAGATATAATTCACATTCCATAAAATTCTTTTAAACTGCACATATATAATGATTTCAAAGTTCATCTCTATTGTAGTTCATTTCTTTTCATGGCTGAATTAATATTCCATTGCATGGATTTTGTTAATATATGTATACAAGTTTTTCTGTGAACGTGTTTTCAATTTTTGTGGGTATATACCTAGAAGTAGAATTGCTGGGTCATATGGTAACTCTATGTTTAATGTTTTGAGGAATCGCAAAACTGTTTTCCAGAGAATCAGGGTATGTGTCACCACCCGCCAGCAGTGTATAAGGGTTCCAGTTTCTTCACATCTTTGTCAACATTTGCTATTGTCTGTCTTTTTGATAGGCACACCTAGTGGAGGTGAAGTGGAATCTCCTTATGATTTTGATTTGCGTTTCCCTGAAGACAAATGATGTTGAGCATGTTTTCATGTATTTGTTGGCCATTTCTATATCTTCTTTGGATAAATGTCTGTTCAAATCCTTTGACGATTTTTAATTCTGTTATTTGTCTTTTTATTATTGAGTTTTTTTACCCCAGCCCCCAGCCCCTGGTAACTACTTTTCTACTCCATTTCTATGAGTTTGACTTATTTTTTTTTTAGATTCTACGTATAAGTGATACCATGCAGTATTTTTCTTTCTCTGTCTGGCTCATTTCAATTATCATAATGCCCTCAAGGTCCATCCAGGTTGTCACAAATGGCAGGAGTTCCTTCTTTCTTATGGATGAATAATATACCATTGTATGTATGTGTGTGTGTGTGTGTGTGTGTGTGTGTGTGTGTGTGTGTGTGTATACATACATCACATTTTATTTATCCATTCGTCTGTTGATGGACACAGGTTGTTTCTATATCTTGGCTGTTGTAAATAATGGTGCAGTGAACATGGGGGTGCAGATATCTCTTTGATATCTCGTACTGTATTCATTTCCTTTGGAAATATACACAGAAGTGGGATTGCTGGATCATATGTTAGTTCTATTTTTAATTTCTTGAGAAACCTCCGCATTGTTTTTCATAGTGGCTGCACCAGTCTGCAGTCCCACTAACAAGGTACAAGGGTCCTCTTTTCTCCACATCCTCACCAGCATTTATCTCTTGTCTTTTTGATGATAGCCTTTCTAACAGGTAGGAGATGATATCTCGTTGTTGTTTTGATTTGCATTTCCCTGATGATTAGTGATACTGAGCACCTTTTCATGTACCTAATAGCCATTTGTATGTCTTTTTTTTATTATTATTGTGTTTTAAGAGCTCTCTGTATATTCTTTATACTAGAATCTTATTAGATACATGATTTGTAAATATTTTTCCCATTCTATAGGTGCTTTTTTTCACTTTCTTGATAGTAAGCTTTAATTTTGATGAAGTCCAATTTATCTAGTTTTTTTGTTGTTTTTGCATACTTTTGGTATCATAGCTAAGAAACCATTGCCAAATCCAAGGCACAAAAATTTACACCTATATTTCCTTCTAAGATTTTTATCATTTTAGTGCTTGCATTTAGGTCTTTGAATCATTTTCAGTTAATCTCAGTATATGGTACAGAGTAGTTAATCTAAGTTCATTCTGCTACATGTGGATATCCAGTTGTCCCAGCACCATTTGTTGAAAAGACTAATCTTTCTTCCACTGAGTAGTCTTGGTATCCATGCCAAAATCAATTGATGATAAATGTTAGGGTTTACTTCTAGACTTTTCAAATATATTCCTTTTATTTGTATATCTATCCTATGTCAAAACACAAAGTCTTAATCACTATAGATTTGTAGTAAGCTTTCATATACAGAAGTAGCTTTATAATGAGTTCTCCAACTTTGTCCTTTTTCAAGATTGTTTTGGCTATTCTTGGTCTCATATGAATTTTAAGATCAGCTTGTCAGTTTCTACAAAAACAAACAAAAAGGCTTTGAGAGGGACTGAGTTAAATCTGTAGATAAATTTGGTAGTATTGCCATCTTATTAATATAGTGTTCCAATCCATGAACATAGACTATCTTCCCATTTATTTATATCTTCTTTAATTTCCTTGAACAGTGTTTTGTAATTTTCAGTGTACAAATCTTGTACTTCTTTGGTGAAATTTATTACTAAATATTTTATTATTTTTGATGCCATTGTAAATGGAATTGTTTTCTTAATTCCATTTTTGTGTTGCCTGTTTCTAGTGTATAAAAAACAATTGATTTTTGTGTGTTGATCTTGTATCTTGCAATTTTGCTGAATTCATTATTAGCTTTAATATTTGTGGATTCTTTAGGATTTTCTACATACAAGGTGATGTCATCTGCAAATAGAAATAGTTTCACTTCTTCCTTTCCAATCTGGATACCTTTTATTTTTTTTACTTGTCTTATTATTCTGACTAGAACTTCCAGTACCATGTAGAATAGAAGTGATAGTGGACATCCTTGTCTTAGTCCTGTTCTTAGGAGGAAAGTTTTCAGTCTTTCACCATTAAGTAGGATGTAAGCTGTGGGGTTTTTGTAGCTGGCATTTTTTTAGGTTGAAGAAGTTCCCTTCTATTTCTAGTTTGTTGAGTGTTGTTATCATGAAAAGATGTTGGATTTTTTTCAGAATTTTTTGTGTGTGTGCCTTTTGAAATGATCATGTGAGGTTTTACCTTTATTGTATTAACAAAGTGTATTACATTGATTGATTTTTATATGTTGGACCAACCTTCCATATCCGAGATAAATGCAGCTTGGTCACGATGTATCAGAGTAATACTGGCCTAATAGAATAAGTTACGATGTGTTTTTTTTTTACATTCTTTTTTTGGAGGGGGCGGGGAAGAGCTTGTTTTAATTCGTTAAATCTTTGATAGAATTCAAAAGTGAAACCATCCAGTCCTAGGTTTTACTTTGTGGGAAATTTATTGATTACTATTTCTATCTCTACTTGTTATTGGTATATCCAGATATTCCGTTTCTTCTTTATAGACAGTTTCAGTAGTTGTGTCTTTCTAGGAATTTGTTCATTTCATCTAGGTTATCTAATTTTTTGTTGTACAGTTGTTTGTAGATTTCCCTTATAATTCTCTTATTTCTTTACAGTTGGTAATAATGTCTTCTATTTAATTCCTGATTTTAGTAACCTGAGTCTTCTCTCTTTTTGTCTTGGTCAATCTAGCTAAAGGTTTTTCAATATTTCATCTTTTCAAAGAACCAACTTTTGGTTTTGTTGATTATTGCTAGTTTTCTATTCTCTATTCCTTTTTTTATGTTTTGTTTATAGTTAACTTCTCTCTGCTTGTGTTGGGTTTAAGTAGTTCTTGTTTTCCTAGTTTTCTAAGGTAGAAGGTTAGGTTATTGATTTGTGATCTTACTTTTTCTTTTTTAATATAGGCATCGATAGCTATAAATTTCCCTCTGAATACTCCTTTAGTTCTATACCAAAAGTTTTGGCATGTTTTGCTTTCATTTTCATTCATCTCAAATGAGCTTCTAATCTTCTTTGTGGTTTTTCCTGTTGTGGTCAGAAAATGTACTTTGTATGATTTCACTCCTTTAAAATTTATTGAGATTAGTTTCATAGCCTAACATTTGGTCTAGCTTGGAGGATGTTCCATGTGCACTTGAGAACACTGTGAATTCTGCTGTTGTTAGGTAGAGTGTTCTATAGATGTCTGTTAGTTCTACTGTAGTTGATTTACTGTGTTGTTCAAATACTCGCTTTCCTTGTTGATCTTCTGTCTAGTTGCTGTACATTATTGAAAGTAGGTTGTTGAAGTCTCCTACTAATTATTGCTCAGCTGTTTGTTTCTTCCTTCAGTTCTGTCAGTTTTTGCTTCATGAGTTTTGGCACTTTGTTAAGTGTGTATATGTTTACAATTGTTATGTTTTTTGATGGATTAATCCTGTTATTATTATAAAATGTATTTCTTGGTCTATAGTAACCATTTTTGCCTTAAAGTCTGTTTGATATTTTATAGCCACTTTCCCTCTCTTTAATTACTGTTTTAATGGCATATCCTTTTTCCATCCTTTCACTCACAAACTGTTTGTGTCCTAAAATCTAAAGTATCTCTTATGATAGCATATAATTGGATATTTTTATCCATTATCCCAATTTCTGCCTCTAATTTGAGTGTTTAATCCATTAACATTTGATGTAATTATTAATAAAGCAGGATTCACATTTGCCATTTTGTGATTTGTTTTCTATATGACATATCTTTTTTGTTCCTATTTCCTCTATGGATACCCATTTTTATGTTAAATTGATATTTTCTAATATATTATTTTAATTCCCTTGTCATTTATTTTAGCATATTTTTTGAGTTATTATCTTAGAGATTCCCCAGTTTTCTTAATTCACAAGAATTTTGTTTGGATTAATGCCAACTTAGTTTCAATTGTATGCAAAATCTTTTTGAATACCATTTTTATCAGATTTTAAAATTAAAGTTTTGCTGATATTATAAAATGAATTGGAGAACCTCCCATTGTTTTCTATGGCCTGGAATCATTTACGTTAACATAGGACTATTTAATCTTTAAAGGTCATATAAAACTTGGTTGTGACCCCTGTTTCCTGGATGAAGTTATTTTCAATGGTAACACATTTACCTTTCTGATATTCCTCTCTGATAGTTGGTCTAGTCAAGTTTCTCACTTCTTTTTGGGTCAGTTTTGGAAAGGTTTTCAATGTTGTATCATAGAGTTTCATCATTCCTCTTCTCATGATTATGTTTATTTCTTATTCCTACACATATCTATTTTGGTTCTTTCTCTCTCTCTCTCTTTTCCTGAAACAGAAACATCAAAAATTCATTTCCCCCACTCCCCAAAAAGCACCTTTGGATTTATTTGCCCTTTCAATTTAAAGAGATTCATTCATTTTTCCTGTTTTCTTAAACTTTATTTTTCTACATCTTGAAGATGATTAAATTTTTTTTTCTTCTTCTATGATGAAGACATTTAATACTACATATTTTCCTATGACTATAGTTTTCAGTGTCTTATAAATTTTAGTATAAAGTGTTCTCCTTTCCATGCCTTTTAGGTATTTTTAAATTTCCTTTTATATCATCTTTGATCCAAGGGTTATCTAGGAATGTTTCTTAATTTAGTTTCCAAGTCATTAAGAGTTTTATGTCCAAAATTTTATCTCTGATATTTTTGGAGTATGATCAGAGACTTCAACCAATAAAATCCTTATTTTTTCATTGTTTTATGGTTTTGCTTGTGGCCAAGTACCTGATTAATTTTGTTAATGTTCTATGGACATAACAAAGAGTGTATGTCCTCTGTTTGAGGAATGTAGGCTCCTATATATAGTTAATCAAGTTTGGTTGATTGTTTTCTTCTATTCCTCTATATTATTTTTTGTTTACTGGAGCAGTCTGATCTGAGAAAGGTGTATGTGCTCTCCAACTACAATTTAATTTTATAAAGTTTTCCTTTTATTTCTAATAGTTATTGTTTTGTGTAGTTTTGTATATACAAGCATGTGATTTTTTCTTACATAGAGCTTGTGTTTGTTTATTTATTTATTTATTTTTGGCCGTACTGTGCTGCATGCAGGATCTTAGTTCCATGACCAGGGATCAAAGCCATGCCCCCTGCAGTGGAAGCATGAAGTTTTAACTGCTAGACAGCCAGGGAAGTCCCGACAAGCATGTGATTTTTAGCATTACTTTAATATCCCTCTTATTCTGTTTTGTGCTTTAAACCTTACATTCACTTTGGTATCATGATTGCCAGTTCTTTTTCATTTTATCACTACCACCACTACCATCATAACTCCTAGATTTTGTTCTAAACTTGTGTTGCACAATATAGTAGCCACTAGCCACAAGCCGCATGTGACTATTTAAATTTAACATAATAAAAGTAAATCAGAATAAAAATTCAGTAACTCAGGTGTTCTAGTCACATACCAACTGCTCAATAGCCACACATGGCTAATGGCTACTGTATTGAACAGCACATATATGGAGCATTTCTCTCATCACAGGAAGTTCTATTGGATAGCACTGCTCTAGACCAGGGATTAGCAAACTTTCTGTAAAGGGCAAGGTAGTAAACATGTTAGGCTTGGCACGCCTTGTTGTCTTTATTGCAGCTATCCAGCACTGCTTTTCATGTAAATCAGAGATAATACATAAATGAATGTGTATGGCTGTGTTCCAATAAAAATTTTTTTATGGATACTAAAACTTAATTTCCTATAATTTTTATGTCATGAAATATTCTTCTTTTGATATTTTTCAACAATCTAAGAATGTAAAATCATTCTTAGCTCACAGGCTATACAAAAATAGGTGGCAGATCAGATTTGACATGTGGGCAGTAGTTTGCCAGCCCCTGCTCTAGACTCTTATAGAGTTTCTCTTAAAGTATGTCCCTTTTAGGTTGAGTCCTTATTAAACATCTTAAACCCAGGCTATCTATCCTAATGTATGTATACCAATTCCTCTCTTAATAATGACCATCTTCTGTTTCAACTTATTTACAGAATTGGATAGATGGAAAATTATTCTTTTTTATTCCAGAAAATGTTTTCTGTACTGCACTTGAACATCCTTCAGTGCTGTTATTTTTTATTTAAGTTTTTATCTGTCTCTTCCAGCAACTCTATTTCACTGAGCATATATTCAGTTTGTTCCGCTTGATCTTCCTCTCTCTAGCTGCTGGGTACCTGCGATGAGGTTGTTACTTTTTACTGTCATCTCTTTGGGATCCTGGTAGGCAGCGTGTCCTATAGGTCAGCAGTCCTGTGGTGAATGCAAAGTGCTCTTTAACCCTGTAAGCCAGGAATAGAGAAGTAGGTAGGGAGTATGGAAGTGCTTACTGAGGCACTTGGAAGAATTCTCTTTGCCCTCTTGTTTTCTTCATACTCTCCTAGACTCAGGAGGAAAGGAAGGACTTGGATCACTTCTTCAGTTTCTTCTTGGATTTTTAGGAGGCAGGGTGACCTGCCAATCTCATGTAAGGCCAATATCAACCCTCTCCACAAGGATTCATAGCGTTGCAAAATCAAGATCTAGCAATTTACAGCCTTCACCTTAGGGGATCCATGATGCTGGTCTTCATACACTTATATAGTATTCAGGGGAGGGAGAAAGTCCTGTATCAACTTTCTCACTAGGACCTAACAAGGCCTTGCTAATACCCAGCTGCCCATGGTACCCATTTTTCTAAGTACCCATATAGTACCTATTTTGCTCAGAAGAAGCATTTAGCTTGTAGTTAGGAATTGAGGAGAAAGGTGCTATATATTCAGTTCACCCTGTTCCCAGAGTCCCCCTCTTCTAAAAATTAATTAAGCAGATCAGTTTGTTATCAGAACATATGTGTTTTACTGTAACACAGTCACTACACTCTAAATGAAATTTTTCTCTGTCTCAGGAACACAATTTGAAGTAATTAAATTACACATGGCTAACAGAAAGTCAATTTGTGTTGATAACTTAATTGAAGATGAATTCAGATGTCCTATGAAATATATTACTTAACATCCTAATCCATATTGTACAACTCATCTGTTGATTTCATTAATTAATTTTTTGAATATAATAGAATAGCTATTAGAAGTCATCTAGTCCAGTCTTCTTTCTTTGGCAGATGAGGAAACTGAGACCTGAAGAGTTTAAGTGATTGTGATGGAGCCAAGAATATAAACCTCAATCCCACGGTTCCTATTGTAATGTCCTTTATATTATATCCCTCTGAGAATGAAAACTTTCAAGCTGTTTTAGCTAAATGAGTGAGCCTCAAAATCATTTGAAAATTAAAGATTTTTCAATAGCGTGATCCTGGTAATGGCAGGGAAGGGTTAATAGGACTGTCTATTCTATTATCATTTTAGATTTTAAAGAATATAGCTCCTTCCTCCGAGATATGTTTCCTATGTCATGATTGTAGATAATTATCTATAAATCAATCAATAAATCATTATATAAATATAAACCAATTTATGTATATGAGAGACGGTCTAGGAGCTGAACAGGTACAAAATATACAACATAACCACCAGGCAGCCAAACAACTACAGTGAGGCAAAGGGATAAAATATTGGTGGAGCCTAGAAGCTGAATCTGTGCCCAGCTGACCCTTCTTCCATGAAGCTCTCTTTGATTTGCCTCTGCTGGAAGTAAGCAGTGAGATCTTCTGGTGTCCCATATGGCTTATCACTGCCTCCCCCATCAGCTATGGGGGTGGGTACTCACCTTATCTTCCTGGCTCTTTGGGGGCAGGGCTGGTCTTATCTGTACAGCTCCAGTGACAGGAATATAAGGGGTGCTCAACAAATGTCTGTCGAATGCATAAATGGGATTTAATTCCTGATTTTCCTTGGAAGTAGGTCCCACATGTGGACACATAGAAAGTATTCAATGAACATGTGTGTAATGAAAAAAATAATATATATATATATATATGGCATGGCTCTTAAGAGAGCTTATATTCAAATTGAGGGTCAATATTATGAAAGAAAAAAATATATCTAGTGTAAGACTTCACACTATAAGTAACATATGAGTATTCTAGATACTAAGAAATCTTGAAAGAGAGAAAGACCTCTCTGGGTTGAAGACATCAAAGGCTTCATGGGAGCAATAGAGTTTGAAGTTATCTTCGAAGGAAGAATATGATTCATAGCTAGGCTAACTATATAATATGTTGTCCAAACCAGGACACTTTGAGAGTGAAAGAAGTCACCTTTAATTATTATATCAGGATAATATGTATAAACTGAGATTGTCTGAGGTAAATGTGGACAAACGTTCTCCATATTCATAAAAGGAGAAAGGGGGGTTTAGGGCATTCTAAGTGAAGGGGATAGTTTAAAGAAAAAGGCAAAGATAAGGATGAACTGGGTGTGTTCTAGATTAAAAAAAAAAAAAGTTCGTATAAGGCACAGGTAAGAAAGATTGAAAAGGGCCTTGAATGCTGGGCTTAGGAGCTTGATTTTATTCCATGAAAATAAGAACCATTTAAGCAAAGGCAATTTTCAAAATATTTAACAATCAGCATGGCATGGGCCCTAACGATGAGAAGAGTAAGGGCATAGCAGTGCACACCAGCTGAAGAGCAGTTGTGCATTTAACATGTGGAGGCAAGAGAGTGACATGATGAAGTTGGTGTCTCAGAAAAATGAATGTGACAGTGAGGTGCAGGATCCATGAGGAAGAGAGCAGGGACCAGCAAATGTGTTTTGTGAATGGCCAGGTAGTATATCTTTTAGACCATATGATCTCTGTTGCAACTATTCAACTCTGTCATTGTAGTCTGAAATCAGCATTAGTTCATACGTAAACAAATAAGTGTGGCTGTATGTGAATAAAATTTCATTCACAGAAATGGAGAGCAGGATGGATCTGGTCTGTGGGCTGTAGTT
This sequence comes from Lipotes vexillifer, assembly GCF_000442215.2. Taxonomy (NCBI): domain Eukaryota; kingdom Metazoa; phylum Chordata; class Mammalia; order Artiodactyla; family Lipotidae; genus Lipotes; species Lipotes vexillifer. The sequence goes on from NW_006793272.1 coordinate 2,215,427, forward strand.
TGCCAACCTGTGAACTGTAGGTAGAGAGACTGGTTAAATGACAGTTGCAATGTCTCAGGCCCTTAGCCTGGGCTAGGGTTGTAATAGAGGGAATCAAAATTAAAAATATATACATATACAAAATCAAAAAATATTAAATAGTTATAGTTATCTGGATAATTTAGGTAAAAATCCATCTTTAGCAGTCTGAAAGAGCCAAATAATTCAGGATAAAGTGTTTTTACGTGTATTATCCAGATCACTTCCCCCCTTTGCTTTCTGTCCATGAACATAGTCCTAACCTTCAGAAAGTATGTGCCTATTCACATACCAAAGGGATTGAATGAATAAAAGCAACCAATGAACTCACTTAAACAGATGCCATATCACAAGTTTGACTAAAATTTTCACTAAACTGCATTATGAATCCACTGAAGATTATGAAGAGATAGCTACAAACCGAATGAATCATATGTTGAGGGATTATCAAGTACCAAAAATTAGAGAAGATGGAAGGAAGAACTGAGACGCTAGAGCACCTTTGAAACAAAGACTCAGGGGAATAGTAATTCAGTCTTCTTGAGGGGGACAAAAAACTTTTAGGATATTAGTAAAGAAGCAAATAAGAATATTTTAAATGGCCTTAATTGAGCATTGTGTTATATGAATTGAAATAAAGTACACACTGATTTTTTAAATACTTGATGTGGGCAAATGGGGGCATTTAGAGAGCAGAAAGAGACACTATTATTGAGATGTGATTGTGTGCTAAAAATGCAATTGTCCAATGACAGCCACGTGTAGCTGATAGAGCTAGGGGTAGGAGGAAGGGGTGACACAGTAGACTCTGGCAATAAAAGAAGTTTACTGATCATCTCTATCTAACCTGTATCCCCTGGAAATCTAAAACTGTCAGCTAAGAAGTTAGAATGTCAGATCCCCATCCAGTGGTTTAGTCAGTGGTCAGGCAAAAGGTTAAGGAAATGTCAATGAAATTATACCATCGTGGTACTAGAATTTCTGGTCAGTTTGGTCAGGTCCCTCAAATTGCTTGTCTTTTTGTGAGTGGGGCTGAGGGATGAAACTGCAATTTTTTTGTTGTTGTTGCTAAAATTCACCAGGTTGATTTCATTAAATTGGCTGACCATGCAATCAGTTTGGTAATTGGGTAATTTGGTGGCCTATATAGACACAACCTGCATTACTTGCTATTCTGACTGTGCTGTTTAGAGGAGGAAAAGACTGGAAGAAATTGTTAACATAAAAAAGGAGCTCCCTTATACCAGTTCCTTATAGGATACCAAATATGCTATCACCAACAGGGACAAAATGGATAAAAATGACTCACAGTTCACAAGATGCAAATATAGAGGGTCAGATGAGTAATCTTAAAACTGAAAGGGGAGGGCATTGGAGGAATACAGGGAAAGAAGACAGTAAAGTTTTGATACAGCTCTTGGCACACTCTCTAAGTAATGTTTCTCTTCCTATACCCTACCTATTCCCTCCTGGCCTTGGTAGATGACAAGCTGATCCATTAAATGACACGGTGCCAGTGACTAATAATAGCTTTAATGTACTCCTTCTCCAGAGAGTATCTGCATTTTAAGAGGGGACCCTGGAGGCCCAATATAAAAGGACACATCTCTAACAGGAAAAATGTCTAGCATAGTGGTTAGCCTGAAGGGAATTTGGGGACTCATGGGGGGTAGATATACCTAGCGCCCCTCAAATTATCCCATGTTGGCAGACACCTACTCTTACTGAATACAACAATGGAATGGAATAATGGGATCATAGGATCTACCGTATTAGAGTCAGCAATATGGGTTAAAAATATCTAATCCAGCTATTCTCAACTCTGGGTGCATACTAGAATCATTTGAGGGTCTTTAAACAATAAAATGTCTGGAACCCATGTCCACAGATTGTGATCTTATTGCTCTGGAGTGAAGCCTAGCCATTGGCATTTTCAAAAAACTTCCCAGAAAATTTTTATGTGCAAAGTATTTAAAAAACCTTCCACCCAATCCTATACTGTTAGAGTTGGAAAAGCCCTTATAAGTCATAAAGACCAATCTCTACCTCTTGACAGTCTTGTCAAATGACTACTAACTTCTGCTTGCACATCTCCAGGGAAAGAATTCCTCCAAGATGTTACCCATCTATGAACATGATTTCCCCATCAGCTACAGCCAAGATACTCTCGTGGGAAGCAAGAGAAACTACGGAAATGTCTCTGTTTTCTAAGGCCAATGACATACCCCAATCCTTTGCAACCAGGACTCAAACAAATTCAAACCTAATCCCATAACAAAAGCACAGTTACCAGAAAAGAGAGAAAGAGTGCTTTAACATCAGGAGGTCCAATAAAAAAAAGTACTTTCATGTCTGCCTATTCTCACCCTGCAGGGGAAATGGTTATTAAGAGGATTAAAAATGGGTAGTGGCTTAGAACAGTGTCTACCAAACCATCTGTAGACAAACCATTATTTTTTTTTTTTTTAATTTTTTATTTATTTATATTTTTGCGGTACGCGGGCCTCTCACTGTTGTGGCCTCTCCCGTTGCGGAGCACAGGCTTCCGGACGCGCAGGCTCAGCGGCCATGGCTCACGGGCTCAGCCGCTCTGCGGCATGTGGGATCTTCCCAGACCGGGGCACAAACCCGTGTCCCCTGCATCGACAGGCGGGCTCTCAACCACTGCGCCACCAGGGAAGCCTGACAAACCATTTTTTAAAATGCTTTGTGCCCATTTCTTCTCCCTTTCCTTCTTTAATGGCAACAGTTGGTGCTTAACTTTTGATACCCGTAGCCTGTTTTCCTTTCTTATTATCCCTCATTTTTGGAGATTTTGATAGAGAATTTAAATTGTTTACGTTTCTATAGTGGTATCTTTAACAGTGTATTCTGTAGCACACTAGCACCGTGGAATGTTTACAAGCATTTATTGAAACAAAAGTTTCCATAGTCAAATTGTATTAAGAAATGCTGGATTCAACAAAGTTAAAACTGATTTCCTTATTGCAGCACTTTTCAGAGAATTTATTATGCTCATATGCATTATGAATCTCCGAGAGGAAATTGTAGCACTTCCCAAATTTGACCATGAGAATCTTTTAAAGTGAAGAATCTCAGGACTAGTGTATTGCAGAACAATCTTTAGAACAGATGAAGTGGTCATCATTGTAATCTAGGCTGAGGAATACTAGTTTGGAAAGCATGGCCAGAAGTGGTAGGAAAATTGGCGATGAGAGGTACCTTGTTCCTTTGCTTATGTTTTGTATCCAAACCTTCCCTATTTTCAATTTTTCCCTCTAGCTGGAAACCTTCTTCAGCCCCTCTAGCCAATACTGATTTCTAGCTTTTCTTCCTTGAACTCCTACACGTTTACCTATTATGGTAATCTAGTCCTCAGTATTAAGAAAATGAGTATCCTTTCCTCTCAAGTTGTTTCATTTTTCTTTTTTTTTAACACCTTTATTGGAGTATAATTGCTTTACAATTGTGTGTTAGTTTCTGCTTCATAACAAAGTGGATCAGCTATACATATACATATATCCCCGTATCTCCTCCCTCTTGCGTCTCCCTCCCTCCCAACCTCCCTATCCCACCCCTCTAGGTGGTCACAAAGCACCGAGCTGATCTCCCTGTGCTATGTGACTGCTTCCCACTAGCTGTCTATTTTCCATTTGGTAGTGTATATATGTCCATGCCACTCTCTCACTTCATCCCAGCTTACTCTTCCCTATCCCCATGTCCTCAAGTCCATTCTCTATATCTACGTCTTTATTCCTGTCCTGCCCCTAGGTTCTTCGGAACCATTTTTTTTTCTTTTGTTTAGATTCCATATATTCGTGTTAGCATACGGTATTTGTTTTTCCCTTTCTGACTTCAATCTGTATGACAGTCTCTAGGTCCATACACCTCACTACAAATAACTCCATTTCATTTTCTTTTTATGGCCAAGTAATATTCCATTGTATATATGTGCCGCATCTTCTCTATCCATTCATCTGTCGATGGACACTTAGGTTGCTTCCATGTCCTGGCTATTGTAAATAGTGCTGCAATGAACACTGTGGTACATGACTCTTTTTGAATTATCGTTTTCTCAGGGTATATGCCCAGTAGTGGGATTGCTGGGTCCTATGGTAGTTCTGTTTTTAGATTTTTAAGGAACCTCCATACTGTTCTCCATAGTGGCTGTATCAATTTACATTCCCACCAAGAGTGCAAGAGGGTTCCCTTTTCTCCACACTCTCTCAGCATTTATTGTTTGTAGATTTTTTGATGATGGCCATTCTGACTGGTATGAGGTGATACCTCATTGTAGTTTTGATTTGCATTTCTCTAATGATGAGTGATTTTGAGCATCCTTTCATGTGTTTGCTAGCAATCTGTATATCTTCTTTGGAGAAATGTCTATTTAGGTCTTCTGCCCATTTTTTGATTGGGTTGTTTGTTTTTTGATATTGAGCTTCATGAGCTGCTCGTAAATTTTGGAGATTAATCCTTTGTCAGTTGCTTCATTTGCAAATATTTTCTTCCATTCTGAGGATTGTCTTTTTGTCTTGTTTATGGTTTCCTTTGCTGTGCAAAAGCTTTTAAGTTTCATTAGGTCCCATCTGTTTATTTTTGGTTTTATTTCCATCTCTCTAGGAGGTGGGTCCAAAAGGATCTTGCTCTGATTTATGTCATAGAGTGTTCTGCCTATGTTTTCCTCTAAGAGTTTTCTAGTTTCTGGCCTTACTTTAGGTCTTTAATTAGTTTTGAGTTTATTTTTGTGTATGGTGTTAGGGAGTGTTCTAATTTCATTCTTTTACATGTAGCTGTCCAGTTTTCCCATCACCACTTATTGAAGAGGCTGTCTTTTCTCCATTGTATATTCTTGCCTCCTTTATCAAAAATAAGTTGACCATATGTGCGTGGGTTTATCTCTGGGCTTTCTATCCTGTTCCATTGATCTATATTTCTGGTTTTCTGCCAGTACCATACTGTGTGATTACTGTAGCTTTGTAGTATAGTCTGAAGTCAGGGAGTCTGATTCCTCCAGCTCCATTTTTCTGTCTCAAGATTGCTTTGGCGAGAGAGAGGCATGGACATATATAAAAAAAAAAAGAAGAGATCCCTCGTGTTCCTTGGAAAATAATCCCCATTCCCACTCTCAGAGCCAGGAAACAACTAATCTACTTTCTGACTCTGTAGATTTGCCTTTTCTGGACATTTCATATAAATGAAATTGTACAGTAACAACAACAAAAAAAGATTGCTTTGGCTATTCAGGGTCTTTTGTGTTTCCATGCAAATTGTGAAATTTTTTGTTCTAGTTCTGTGAAAAATGCCATTGGTAGTTTGATAAGGATTGCATTGAATCTGTAGATTGCTTTGGGTAGTACAGTCGTTTTCACAATGCTGATTCTTCCAATCCAAGAACATGGTATATGTCTCCATCTATTTGTATTGTCTTTAATTTCTTTCATCAGTGTCCTATAGTTTTCTGCATACAAGTTTTTGTCTCCTTAGGTAGGTTTATTCCTAGGTATTTTATTCTTATTTTTGCAATGGTAAATGGGAGTGTTTCCTTAATATCTCTTTCAGATTTTTCATCATTAATGTACAGGAATGCAAGAGATTTCTGTGCATTAATTTTGTATCCTTCTACTTTACCAAATTAATTGATTGCCTCTAGTAGTTTTCTGGTAGCCTCTTTAGGATTCTCTATGTATAGTATCATGTCATCTGCAAACAGTGACAGATTTACTTCTTCTTTTCCAATTTGGATTCCTTTTTTTCTTTTTCTTCTTTGATTGCTGTGGCTAAAACTTCTACAACTTTGTTGAATAATAGTGGTGAGAGTGGACGACCTTGTCTTTTTCCTGATATTAGAGGAAATGGTTTCAGTTTTCCCCCACTGAGAACAATGTTGGCTGTGGGTTTGTCATATATTATTTATTATGTTGGCTAGGTTCCCTCTTTGCCTACTTTCTGGAGGGTTTTTATCATAACTGGGTGTTGATTTTGTCGAAAGCTTTTTCTGCATCTATTGAGATTATCATATGGTTTTTCTCCTTCAATTTATTAATATGGTGTATGACGTTGATTGATTTGCGTATATTGAAGAATCCTTGCATTCCTAGCATAAACCCCACTTGATCATGGTGTATGATCCTTTTAATGTGCTGCTGGATTCTGTTTGCTAGTATTATGTTGAGGATTTTTGCATCTTTGCTCATCAGTGATATTGGCCTGTAGTCTTCCTTTTTTGTGACGTCTTTGTCTGGTTTTAGTATCAGGGTGATGGTGGCCTCGTAGAATGAGTTTGGGAGTGTTCCTCCCTCTGCTACATTTTGGAAGAGTTTGAGAAGGATAGGTGTTGACTCTTCTCTAAATATTTGATAGAATTGGCCTGTGAAGCCATCAGGTCCTGGGCTTTTGTTTGTTGGAAGATTTTAAATCATGGTTTCAATTTCAGTGCTAGTGATCGGTCTGTTTATATTATCTATTTCTTCCTGGTTCAGTCTCAGAAGATTGTGTTTTCTAAGAATTTGTCCATTTCTTCCAGGTTTTCCATTTTATTGGCATAGAGTTGCTTGTAGTAATCTCTCATGGTCCTTTGTATTTCTGCAGTGTCAGTTGTTACTTCTCCTTTTTCATTTCTCAGTCTATTGATTTGAGTCTTCTACCTTTTTTTCTTGATGAGTCTGGCTAATGGTTTATCAATTATGTTTATCTTCTCAAAGCACCAGCTTTTAGTTTTATTGACCTTTGCTATTGTTTCCTTCATTTCTTTTTCATTTATTTCTGAACTAATGTTTATGGTTTCTTTCCTTCTACTACCTTTGGGGCTTTTTGGTTCTTCTTTCTCTAAGTGCTTTAGGTGTAAGGTTAGGTTGTTTATTTGAGTTGTTTCTTGTTTCTTTTTTGTTTTGTTTTGTTTTGTTTTGTTTTGTTTGCAGTGCGCGGGCCTCTTACTGTTGTGGCCTCTCCCGTTACGGAGCACAGGCTCCGGATGCGGAGGCTCAGCGGCCATGGCTCTCGGGCCCAGCCACTGTGCAGCATGTGGTATCTTCCCAGACCAGGGCCCGAGCCCATGTCCCCTGCATCGGCAGGCGGACTCTCAGTCACTGTGCCACCAGGGAAGCCCTGTTTCTTGTTTCTTGAGGTAGGGCTGTATTGCTATAAATCTCCCTCTTAGAACTGCTTTTGCAGCATCCCATAGGTTTTGGGTCATCGTGTTTTCATTGTGATTTATTTCTAGGTATTTTTTGATTTCCTCTTTGATTTCTGCAGTGATCTCTTTGTTATTTAGTAGTGTATTGTTTAGCTTCCATGTGTTTGTATTTTTTACAGGTTTTTACCTGTAATTGATATCTAGTCTCATAGTGTTGTGGGTCGAAAAGTTACCTGATACGATTTCAACTTTCTTAAATGTACCAAGGCTTGATTTGTGACCCAAGATATGATCTACCCTGGAAAATGTTCCATGAGCACTTGAGAAGAAAGTGTATTCTGTTGTTTTTGGATGGAATGTCCTATAAATATCAATTAAGTCCATCTTGTTGAATGTATCATTTACAGCTTGTGTTTCCTTATTTATTTTCATTTTGGATCATCTGTCCATTGGTGAAAGTGGGTTGTTAAAGTCCCCTGCAGTGATTGTGTTACTGTCGATTTCCCCTTTTATGTCTGTTAGCATTTGCCTTATGTATTGAGGTGCTCCTATGTTGGGTAATATGTTGGGCATAAATAGTTACAATTGTTATATCTTCTTCTTGTATTAATCCCTTGATCATTATGTAGTGTCCTTCTTTGTCTCTTGTGGAAGTCTTTATTTTAAAGTCTATTTTTTTTCTGATATGATAATTACTACTCCAGCTTTCTTTTGATAACCATTTGCATGGAATATCTTTTCCATCCCCTCACTTTCAGTCTGTATGTGTCCCTAGGTATGAAGTGGGTCTCTTGTAGACAGCATATATACAGGTCTTGTTTGTGTATCCATTCAGCCAGTCTATGACTTTTGGTTGTAGCATTTAATCCATTTACATTTAAGGTAATTATTGATATGTATGTTCCTATTACCATTTTCTTAATTGTTTTGTGTTTGTTTTTCTAGGTCTTTTCCTTCTCTTGTTTTTCCTGCCTAGAGAAGTTCCTTTAGCATTTGTTGTAAAGCTAGTTTGGTGGTGCAGAATTCTCTTAGCTTTTGCTTGTCTATAAAGGTTTTAATTTCTCCGTCAAATCTGAATGAGATCCTTGCTGGGTAGAGTAATCTTGGTTGTAGGTTTTTCCCTTTCATCACTTTAAATATGTCCTGCCACTGTCTTCTGGCTTGCAGAGTTTCTGCTGAAAGATCAGCTGTTAACCTTATGGGGATTCCCTTGTATGTTATTTGTTGTTTTTCCCTTGCTGCTTTTAATTTTTGATAGTTTGATTTTTGATAGTTTGATTAATATTTGTCTTGCCGTGTTTCTCCTTGGGTTTATCCTGTATGGGACTCTCTGTGCTTCCTGGACTTGATTGACTATTTCCTTTCCCTTATTAGGGACGTTTTCAACTATAATCTCTTCAAATATTTTCTCAGTCCCTTCCTTTTTCTCTTCTTCTTCTGGGACCCCTATAATTAGAATGTTGGTGCATTTAATGTTGTCCCAGGGGTCTCTGAGACTGTCCTCAATTCTTTTCATTCTTTTTTTTTTTTTTTCTGCTCTGTGGTAGTTATTTCCACTGTTTTATCTTCCAGGTCACTTATTCGTTCTTCTGCCTCAGTTATTCTGCTATTGATTCCTTCTAGAGAATTTTAAATTTCATTTATTGTGTTGTTCATCATTGTTTGTTTGCTGTTTAGTTCTTCTCGGTGCTTGTTAAATGTTTCTTGTTTTTTCTCCATTCTGTTTCCAAGATTTTGGTTCATCTTTACTATCATTACTCTGATTTCTTTTTCAGGTAGACTGCCCATTTCCTCTTCAGTTGTTTGGCCTGGTGAGTTTTTACCTTGCTCCTTCATCTGCTGTGTGTTTCTCTGTCCTCTCATTTTGCTTAACTTAACTGTGTTTGGGGTCTCCTTTTTGCAGGCTGCCAGTTCATAGTTCCCATTGTTTTTGGTGTCTGCCCCCAGTGGCTAAGGTTGGTTCAGTGTGTTGTGTAGGCTTCCTGGTGAAGGGGACTGGTGCCTGTGTTCTGGTGGATGAGGCTGGATCTTGTCTTTAAATGGTGGGCCAGACCACATCCAGTGGTGCGTTTTAGGGTGTCTGTGAACTTATTATGATTTTAGGCAGCCTCTCTGCTAATGGGTGGGGTTGTGTTCCTGTCTTGCTAGATGTTTGGTATAGGGTATCCAGCACTGTAGCTTGCCGGTCATTGAGTGGAGCTGGGTCTTAGCATTGAGATGGAGATCTCTGAGTGAGCTTTTGCCGTTTGATATTATGTGGAGCAGGGAGGTCTCTGGTGGACCAATGTCCTGTACTCAGTTCTCCCACCTCAGAGGCACAGGCCTGACACCTGGCCGGAGCACTAAGACCCTGTCAGCCACAAGGCTCAGAAGAAAAGGGAGAAAAAAAAATAAAATAAAATAAAATAAAATAAAGTTATTAAGATAAAAAATTATTAAAAATAAAAAACTGAAAAGTCATAAAAAAAGCAAGATAGCAACCAAAGCAGTGAAGAAATGCACCAAGGATAACATGCACTAAATACTATACCCCCCCCCCAAAACAATGGACAGACAGAACCCTAGGGAAGATGCTAAAAAGCAAAGCTATACAGACAAAATCAATCACACAAAGAAGTATACACGTAAACAGTCACAAAAAGAGAAAAAGGGGGAAAAATATATATATATATATAAAAGGGAAGAAAGCATCCAAATCAGTGAAAAAAATCTGCCAAGGATAATAAACTGTAAATACTAAACTACGATAAACATAAAACCAGAAACAAATGCAGAAAGCAAACCCCAAGTCTACAGTTGCTCCCAAAGTCCACCGCCTTAATTTGGGGATGATTCGTTGTCTATTCAGGTATTCCACAGATGCAGGGTGCATCAGGTTGATTGTGGAGATTTAATCCGCTGCTTCTGAGGCTGCTGGGAGCGATTTCCCTTTCTCTTCTTTGTTCGCACAGCTCCTGGGGTTCATTTTTGGATTTGGCCCCACCTCTGCATGTAGGTTGCCCTCTGGCGTCTGTTCTTTGCTCAGACAGGATGGGGTTAAAGGAGCGGCTGATTTGGGGGCTCTGGCTCACTCAGGCCGGGGGGAGGGAGGGGTACGGGATGTGGGTGAGCCTGCAGCGGCAGAGGCCGGCATGTTGTTGCACCAGCCTGAGGCACACCATGTGTTCTCCCGGGGAAGTTGTCCCTGGATCACGGGACCCTGGCAGTGGTGGGCTGCACAGGCTCCCAGGAGGGGAGGTGTGGGAAGTGACCTGTGCTTGCACACAGGCTTCTCGGTGGCTGCATCAGCAGCCTTAGTGTTTCATGCCCATCTCTGGTGTCTGCGCTGGTAGCCGCGGTCACGCCCTTCTCTGGAGCTCATTTAGGTGGTGCTCGGAATCCCCTCTCCTCGCGCAACCCAAAACAATGGTCTCTTGCCTCTTCGGCAGCTCCAGGCTTTTCCCAGACTCCCTCCCTGCCAGCTGTGGTGCACTAGCCCCCTTCAGGCTGTGTTCTCGCCGCCAACCCCATTCCTCTCCCTGAGATCTGACCTCCGAAGCCAGAGCCTCAGCTCCCAGCCCCCGCCCACCCCGGTGGGTGAGCAGACAAGCCTCTCGCTTTCCTCCATAGCTCCAAAGCTCTCCCCCCGCCACCCCCCATCTCCGCCAGTGAAGGGGCTTCCTAGTGTGTGGAAACGTTTACTGCTTCACAGCTCTCTCCCAGAGACGCAGGTCCCATCCCTATTCTTTTTTCTCTGTTTTTTTCTTTTTTCTTTTGCCCTACCCAGGTACATGGGGAGTTTCTTGCCTTTTGGGAAGTCTGAGGTCTTCTGCCAGCGTTCAGTAGGTGTTCTGTAGGAGTTGTTCTACATGTACATGTATTTCTGATGTATTTGTGGGGAGGAAGTTGATCTCCACGTCTTACTCCTCTGCCATCTTGAAGGTCTCCCTTGTTTTATTTTTCTTAAAAAAAAAAGATAAGCTGTTTTAGAGAACAACGGCACATTCTTCTTTCGTATGTTCCGCTGTGATTAGCCCAATGCTGGCCTTAACAGTTTTTAAATTATTTAAACTAATGTTTACTGAACATCTACAATATGCCAGGCTTGAAAGTTAGTGTTTTTTTTGTACAGTAAAACTGTACTTCATTGTCATCCACACAACCAAACTCCTCAATTAATCCACATTCCACCACTCTACCAACCCCACCTCCCCTCACCCTGAAACCAACCTCTTATACCAAGGATTTATATGATTCGAACTGTACAAAAGCACTGTTTGATGATTTTTGGCCACAAAAATGGAAATTTCTATTTTCATTTTTTTTTTTAAGTAACCATGGAAAAGTATCCTGAATTCTCAGCCCTGCCTCCTACCCTTCTCTTCTGTCCATTGCTGGCTAGTGATTGCCGATGGTCCCAGTGATTATCTGAATCCTCTCACCCTCAATCAACAAATAGAGCTTCTATGGAAGTCAGTGCTACAACTCTAAGGGCACTCTGGACTGTGTAGTGTTCTTACTGAGCTCTTATTTTCCCTCACCAAGACTACTAATATCCGGACAGCCCCTCTCCAAGGACTGGTTGTCACATTATTGTGTTGATCTGCTTCTGACCCAGATCCTGAGTTCCTGTGTTCAGTTCCCTGCTGTTCCACAGCTGTTTGTTCATCTCTGTCTTGAATGCCCAATCCAGACCTGTCTTTGTACACTCAGACTCTCTGCTGCCCTCCTGCTTACAGTTAGTCTTCTGGGTGTGATCCCTGACCCAGACTCTTACCGATGCTGGGCCTCCAACTCATCTGGATCTCTCTGATTATTACTGTCAACCCACATCCTGTAATTTAGAACTTTGCTTATGCTCTTTCTGTTTCTTCTGATCCCCTGGATACTATTCCCAGCTTCATCCTTATGATTTACTTTGATGTGTGAACCAAGTCCCCATTGGGCCTCTACTCAGACTGTTAGCCACAGACTCACCAGTCCAACTTGACCCCTAGTTCTGGTTCTTCTTTGATTGTCTTATTTTTCAATAATCCTTGACCCAGGCATGGCAGTCATTAGACTTTTTTGAAAAGAAAGACAATAACTTAACCACTTTATAAAGTTTTCCAACATTATATTTTACATAAGGATATTTAATGAAATAGGAAAAATGTTCATGATATATTCTTGATATTATAAAAGTCATGATCTAAAACCTTGTATATAGTATCATTCCATATTTTTTTTAATGCATGTGTCACATACACACACATACCCATGAATGCTTGCATAGAAAAGAGACTGAAAGACTATATATAAAAATGTCGACAGTGGTTTTGTTTGAATGATAGGGTAACCAATACATGTTTTTTTTGCCTTTTTCTCTATTTTCCAAGTAATCTATAATGAGCATTTTGTATTTTTGTACTTAAAAAATACATTATTTTTAAACAAAATTTTCTAACAAAAGTGTTAAAACTATAGTTATCATCTTAATGTTTGATCACTGTGGCCAAAGGCATGCTCCTCCCACCTGTACTCTTACATGGTATTCCTTGTGTGGCCCAGCATGTATCAGGCTACCACTATCTTCAACTTCTTCTATAAGCACATTTCTCCCAGGGAGATGGTGGCAAGGAGCCAGTGATGAGGGAAGGACAGGAAGGGAAGACAAATCTTAGCAATGGACTCAAGTGCTGTTCTTCCTGTGCAGACAGAAAGGTCACACCGTTGTGATGTCCTCTGTTTTAATGGGATGGGCATGACATAAAAGTGCTTGAAATTCGAGCCACTCTTTGTGGCTGCTGTGGAGGGGTTTAGGGGTGAAAATACCCCTTTTAGTATGAAACATAGATTGATGTCTTCTGTGAAGCAGCAGAGACCATTTGGCAATCACAGTGGAAGAGTAGGCTTACTGAAAACTAGTAATGTGTACAAAATTCTGAGGTATGCAGTGAGCACGTGATACAGAGTGAAACCGTGTCTCTTAAACTATAGTCAGGAGACACAAGATGTAAACCCATATGAGGGGTCATATATAGAAATAGCCAGTAAGTAATAATTAATATCAAGGAGCTTTGTGAGCATGAAAACCTATATAAACTCAAGGGAGTTGCTACCAGTAGACTCTTTAGTGCAGTGGTTCTCACAAACTTCAGTGGGGATCTGAGCCTCCAATGGGCTAGAAAACATTCAGGTTCCCAGACTTCCTTCTCAGAGATTGTCCTTCAGAAGGTTTAATGTAGAGCCCAGAAACCTATGTTTGTGTGATTTTTATGCCTGTTGTCTATGGACTGCACCCTGAGAAAGCATGGTATAGTGGTTAAGAACCTGGAAGCTGGACACAGAAAAAAACCTGTTTGAATTGTGGCTCTGCCGTTTACTAGCTGTGTGACCATGGGCAAGTTACCTAAAAACTCTGAGCCTGTTTCTTCATCTTCAAATACAGATGACAAGAACCTACTTCATAGAGTGCCAGAGAGGAGTGCAATCATTCATGAAAAGCTGCTAGTACAAGGAAGCAATCAAAAAATTTTAGCTACCACGACCAACCACCACTATCACCACTGTTAAGGTGTATGGTAAATGTTAAAAGGTGGCAAAGATACTATATGCTATAGGTATTGGAAGAGGTGAGAGATCACTTCTTTCCAGAATGGTCAAGGAACTCTTCACCAGGAAGATGCAACTTGAACTGAGCCTTGAAAAGATAAGAAAGATTTGACCAGGTAGGGCTAAGAGAAGATGCACAAGAAGAGTGTAGAAGTCAAACTTCACCTACTCCCTAACTGTTCCAAGGTCTAGGCCTGGAGGAAAGCAGACCACATAGTCCTGATAGATCTAGATACAGTCAAGACAAAATCCTGGGCAAATCTGTAGTTGAGGTGAGATGGGGAACAGGAACTCTGAGACCTTCTATTCCTTTGACTGGAAATTGTCTCTAGGACCAATTGGATTATTTAGGCAGATCTGAAAGTAAAATTCTGTGCTATATAACTGAGTGGTTCATTACTCACTAAATAAAAAGCCGTAGAATCTGACCTCCTTTGAGATGTTTTCACCCTAATGGTGTAGTGCGGTCACAGGGTTCGTCTAACTCCTAGCTTTGCTGCTAACCAGCTGTGGGACTTATGGACAGCCTTCTTAGACAATCTTCAAACTATTTCCTCAAGTGCAAACTATGGCTGTAATATCTGTCATGATTTTGTGCTTTTGAGTTTATAGGTTTTGGCATCTAAGGCTCTTTTCTCCCCTAATTATTCTCCTGTAATTAGGGTAATTTTGTAGCATACTCCTTGATTCATATGGTCTCATGAACTAAGTTCTAAAGCATATGTTTTATATGATATACAGATAGGAACCAGGAAATGTTTTGAGACGTTTACGTTTTGATCAATATATAACTTACCGGCATTCTAAATATAATCTTACAGAGCAGGCATAAACGATCAATCAACATGTAGGGACACTTTGGTATGTCTCTCACTAGTTGATATTAAGCTGTTTTTTGTTGTTGTTGTTAAGTCCTAGTCTTATGTTTTTATTAAAATGCTCCATGTCTGATTGGACATGGTTCCATAATTAGTTCAGGAGCTAGGATTTTGTTGGTTGACTCGTGATTGATTCCTTTAGCAGTTAGACCTTCTCTTCCTCTCTCCTTGATGAGTAATATAATTATCATGCTTTGATTGTTAAAATTAATTAAAGGGATGACTTTAGTTTGTGTTTTTAGTGTTCCAGATCAGTTAGGTGGTCCCTGCTATTCCTTTAGTCTCCTTTTCCCTGTTTTTCCCACAAGACAAAAAGCAAAAATCGACAAGCAAACAAGAAGACAATCCAAAAAGACTCAGAGAAAGAACAGACCGCATAGCTTTATCTCTCTTCATAGTAAAATAAACCTATCATGACTGGAGTGTTGCCATCAGAAAGTGGTACTTTTCCCCTCTTCAGACAGACCCTGAATTTGAATGTACTGTGTTCCTAGAGACTGTGTCTTTTTTTTTTTTTTTTTAACATCTTTATTGGGGTATAATTGCTTTACAATGGTGTTAGTTTCTGCTTTATAACAGAGTGAATCAGTTATACATATACATATGTTCCCATATCTCTTCCCTCTTTGTCTCCCTCCCTCCCACCCTCCCTATCCCACCCCTCCAGGCAGCCACAAAGAACCGAGCCGGTATCCCTGTGCCATGCGGCTGCTTCCCACTGGCTACCTACCTTACGTTTGTTAGTATATATATGTCCATGTCTCTCTCTCGCCCTATCACAGCTCACCCTTCCCCCTCCGCATATCCTCAAGTCCGTTCTCCAGTAGGTCTGTGTCTATTCCTGTTTTACCCCTAGGTTCTTCACGACATTTTTTTCTTAAATTCCATATATATGTGTTAGCATACGGTATTTGTCTCTCTCTTTCTGACTTACTTCACTCTGTATGACAGACTCTAGGTCTATCCACCTCATTACAAATAACTCAATTTCGTTTCTTTTTATGGCTGAGTAATATTCCATTGTATATATGTGCCACATCTTCTTTATCCATTCATCCGACGATGGGCACTTAGGTTGTTTCCATCTCCGGGCTATTGTAAATAGACTGTGTCTTAATGTCCCATATGGCAATATCCTGTCTCCACGTGTGCCAAAATCTGACTATATGAGCTGTTGCCTTTTTTTTGTTTGGTCACAGACAGAAACCAAGGAACAAGTGGGTAAAGGCAATTAGAAGTGAAGTTAGTGTCCTGAATAAATAGTATGGTGGAGAGTTTGGGAATATAAGGACAGTTAAAAACTCCCTGTGTTGTTTTTAAATGCTATTATTATAACAATATCTAATATATAATGCTTATTACTGCCAGACACTTTTATAATATCTTTAAACACATTTACTTGTTTAATCCTCACAGCAATCCTCTTAGTAAGTACTATTGTTGTCCCCATTTTAGAAATGAGGAGATGGAGGCATAAGATGGTTGAATGACTGGCTCAAAGTAACAGCTGAGCAAAGCACAGGTAGCAACACTGAGATTAATTAAAGGGATTAGATCTGAACACAGGAAGTCTGGCTCCAGAGTCTATGTGCTTAAATACTACACTGTTTTTTTACAAAAAGAAATTACATTCAGTTTAAACGTTTAGATACAATGAACTATAAAGGATGTATAATGGGTTTTGATCTCAACTTGTAGTTTTCCTTCTCTAGAGAAGGAGTGTGACTTCATCTGTTCTGTGTGCCTGACATTACTCTAGCCACTCTCTGACTTCATAAGGATGCCCTCTTTCTGCTTCAGGATTCATAATCAAGTGGCTTAACCTGTTAAAAATGGAGCTTACAGCCTTTAGAAAGAAAGAGCTCCCCCCTTCTATTTTTTTTTAATTCAAGCAAAGAAAGTGACTGGCTAATTAAGGAGAACTTTGTTGTGTTGTGGAATAGATGTCCAGGAAAGGGAAGACAGGTGGTTTTTAAAAAATTCATCAGTTAAAGGGATAGAAGATAGTGGCTTAGAGTTCAAGCTAAACTCATTCCCATTGCTCTGGCTACTAGCTTTGCAGCACCATGGGCAACTGTGGAATTGTTCCACACCTCTCTTAGGCCAGCAGTTTTATCTCTTAGATAGGGCAGTAGACTGAGGTATACATAGCTTGCTACCTGAAGCTTTCTTTCCAGAAGTCTACGATGCTGAGAAGGTGGTACTGAGAGGGGAGTTAACGTGAGAAAGTGTTGGCTCATGGCCTCTCAAGAGGATGCAGTTGCATGGGGGAGGCAGCAAGCATTATGCTGTGAAGCTTAGACTGGAGTCAGGTTGCTTAGGTTTGAAACCAGGCTCTACTACATAGTGGCTTCATCGTGGTGGGCTATTTGCATAGCCCAAATTTGCCTTGAGTTTCTCAACAGTAAAATGGTGATGGCCACATAATAGTGCCTAACCTACTGCATTGCTTTGTTTTGAAGATAAATGGATTAATAGTTTACCACTTTTATATGCCTGTCACACAATTAGTGCCGTGTATTTATTAAAATAGAAATAGGGCCCCATAAAGTTGGTTTCTACACTTGCTTATTACTCAATTTTTGTTTGGTACTTAAAGAGTTGTCTTTCTTCACCGATAAAAGTGAAAATCTTTGTGTCTCTCTGACATTGCAAATGATGCTGTTTAGTGCTTTAAAGGAGGGAAACCTCCTTTTTCTCAGCATTTTCTTCCTGCAGTGGTAATGGATGACTTGGATACAATAGCATTTTACTCTGGTAACTGTTCTAGCTAGAAAACTGTCTTTTGTTTTAAACTTCCAGTTATAAATCCAAACTTGTGTCAGAACAAAAGTGAGATAATAAATGTGAAAGCACTTTAAAAAGTTAAGAGGGCCTGAGATTCTGTGCTAAAGCCTCTTTGAGATTGACTCTTTGGGATGACCAGTTTTCAAGGGTATCTTGTCCAGAAATAAAATTTGAGCACTTAAGACTAATGATAATACAAATAATAACACGAATAATGAACACTTACTGAGTGTTGTGAAATAAAATTCATATTTTATGGCAAGACAAGGAAAATTTAAACGTGAAACTTTTTCTCTGCCATTTGGCCTCCTCTCTCGCCCCTACTGCACATTATGTATCTGTGCATTATGTATCTGCATTATGTATTGACCAAACCTCGCCCATTAGCAGAAATACCTGCTCAACCATAAAGAACAACATTCTCCTAGCATCAACAAAACAACTCCTTAAAATATAGCATTTCTTCTTGATCTTGTAAGGGGGTCACATGTCCCACCAGGATGACGCTTAGATCTGGATCATATAAACTGTCAATAATACATCATTTAATGTACAGCCTTCTGCCTCCAAAAATTTCTATAACTGTGCCTTGACTTCTAACAGGAGGAAGAGTTCTCAGAGCTTTCTGAGATGCTCTTCCAGGTTATAATCCTCAAATTTGGCTTCAATAAAATTTTCCATTTCTTTTTTAGATCAAATGATTAATTTTTCATCAACAGTCCTCACAGTGTGCCAGGAACCATGCTAATGTATCACATGCAGTATTTCATGTAAATGCCTCTTGGTGCTACTGCTTCTGCTGTTGTGTCTCTGAGAACTGGTTTATTCCTTTTCTTCATCTAGAAGGAAACAACTAAGACTTCACAAGAGGAAATCAAGTTGGGTTTTATTTTTCTGACAATGAGGGGAAAAATATTCACTTCCTCCTTCTCTGCCTCTAATTTGTTTTTAACAGCGCTTTGAATTATTAATTCCTTATGTAACCTTGTTAGAGCAGGCATTTTTAAGGACAACAAACTTATTTTAATGACAAAGGAAAAGCATCATCCTCAAAGAAAAGGAAGGGATGCTCAAAGAAGGGAGAGAACAAAAGGAAAGGAGGGAGGAAGGAGTGGTGAGGAAGAGAAGACAACTCTGCACCCAAATGATTAGAATCACAGGCTAGAAAATAATATCACCAATATATAGGACATCTATACTTTCTGTCTCTCTTTCTCTCTCTCCTCATTTTGAGTCATGAAGAGAGAGAGGCAGGGAGGTACGTAGGGAGAGAGAGAGAGAGAGAGAGAGAGAGAGAGAGAGAGAGAGAGAGAGAGAAACTAACTTCTTTTCAAGTCAAAGAGAAAGACTAGAAGCTTTCTTTCATGACAACCAAAGTCACCCTTTTAAGGTTCTTGCTACTTCTCCAAGAACTGAGCTTCTGCGGAATCTTATATACACTGTTAAAAAAGAGACAACAAGCTCAAAATAGTCACTTATGCTAAGCCCCACATCACCGACCGAGACTTAATACCTAACTTAATTACAGTTTCAGCCTCCCCTAGGAATGGAATGAATCTTAAACCAGTCAATCTGGAATGACCTGGTCAGTACTAGTGAGGTAATCTGCCTGATAAACCCCTGCCATCTCCTAAAGGAAGGTGACCCTGCCACAAATAATCAGCTCTTTGCTAATGTAACTTCCTTGTCCTGCCCACTTCTGCCTATAAAAGTCTTTCACTTTGTACAGCTCTTTGAAGGTCCCTTCTATCTGCTAGGTGGGATGCTGCCCAATTCATGAATCACTGAATGAAGCAATAAGATCCTTAAAATTTACTCAGTTGAATTTTTTTTAACAACACTAAACCCTCTCATTATTTCCAAACAGTCTCTCACTGGCCCCATGGGCCACTTCAGAAAAGAATTTAAGAGAAACAGTGAGCAAGATGCAGCCAGGACCCCATTATGTTTAGTTTTTTTCTGCACTGGGGTGGAATTATTGTACCCTAGTATGGTGGGTACTTGTGTGGTAGCCTGGAGGATGACCTTGAACTAGTTGGGGAACCAGAATTCCATAGAAGGTGACTGCCTGCCTTGCCAAAACTTTGTGATCCCATCCTGCCAGGTATCTCTAGGTCTTTTTTTTTTATCCCCAGGAGCATTCTGTCCTGCTTATATTCTATACAGCTGGAGAACAGACTAGGAACAGAATAATACCACGTTTTAGGGCATTCATTTTCAAGTTTAAATTTACCTCATGCAGGACAACGAGAATCATCTGTTCTCCCTTAAATCTCCAGTATAATCCCCTAAACCATTTAAAACTAGCTGGGAACGTGCCCATCAAATGAGAACTGGATCTACATGTTGCTGTTGCCACAGTAGCCCTCTGAATACACACAGAGTTCATTTATTGATATGCAGAGTGCTCACTGATGTGTACACAGAGAGTAATTGAAATGATAATTTAAACATTGTTATAAACACTTGTGGGGGAGATCTTCCCTAGCTCCATGCACAGGGAAGCCAGTCCACAGATTTCAGGCTTTAAATTGAGTCAGGGAATTGAGACCTAGCAGACAGTCTTCTTCATGTTCAAAATTCATGCTCCAGAGCAAACCATAGTCTTCTGCTTTTAGCTATAATTCCTCTAGTCCAGGTAATAAGCTTTGTAATAAACTTTCCTCATCCTTTGGCATAGTGCTGGGATCTGTGATTGAAAGGTCCAGTTGGCTGTATAGAATAGAAGCCCACTCAGGCTTGTTTAAATCACAAAGGTCCATTATATTAGAAGGATAAATGTGGGGCATGGTTCTAGGAGGAGTGACATGAAGAAAACACCATGTTGTTTGTAGAAAATCATCAGGCAGCTCTACCTTCCTTTTTTTTTCCCTTTGTGTCATATGGTTTCTTCTTTGTGTATATTTGCTCTATTCTTCCATTTTATCTTTGCAGATTAGCTTTCTCTATTGATTCATATTTTCTATGTTTTCCCATAACTATGGCTTGTAAATGACTTTGTCTTGCCATGGCACCAACTCTGGCCCAACTCAAGATGACCTTAGCTAATTCATTCAGTCACTGTGTCCAAATGATTGTCTCAGCATAGCTTATGGATTGATAACTCCTGGGTCAGGTGTTCACCCCGATCTAAAACATGACCTTTTATCAGGGACTCACACTATGTGGACAGTTTCAAAGAAGGAGGCTTTGGCTAGGTGACAACTCACAGCTACTATATGTGCTATCTGTGGATGTGCGAAAGATAAAAGTCTGCATTAGTCACGGTTCTTTTGGTAACAGAACACACAGTTCAAACTAGTTTAATCAAGAAAGGGGAACACATCAGGTTATGTATCTGAAAGTTTCAGGAGTAAGGCTGACTGCAGCAGGAAATTCGAACGATATCTTTAGAAATCTCTATCGTCTCTCAGATCTACTTCCCTTGTGCTGGAAGCTATTCCCAACAAAGTGATAAAGAAGAGCTTCAGCATCTCTAAACTTACATTCTACTAGCGTAAAAACTTCAGCAAAATCAAACAAAACAGTAAGCTCCTCGTCTCTAATAATTTCCACAGGTGTCCCAAGGTTTTCTCTGATTCAACTGATTTGGATATCCACTCACTCCTAAGCTAATCACTGTGGCCAGGAGGATATTGTCCTTTTATTGGCTAATCCCAGGTTATTTGACCATTTCTAGACCTGGGAGGGGTGATTAAAGCCAAAGGGAAGAGGTGGGCTCTTTAACTAGAAAAAAAAATTAAAGATGTTAGACAAGTGAAAATAGCATGCCTACCTCACGGGCACATACAGGATTAAAAAAGATGCCCTTAACCTCATCTGCATTCTGCTCAATTCAATAGCCACCTAGCTTCAAGGGCAGCATGTAGGTTAAAACATCAAGCATGCTGCATTGATGGCAAATTTCCTAGTAAACTGTCTATATACACAAGGCGCTTATATGTGGCTATACAAACAACATTGAGGTTGTACGTTGATATATAAACCATACTACATAATCAGAGTGTGGTGTTTAGCTATTAATTCCGTGTGATAATCATCTTCTCTCTGGACTTCAGTTTACCCATGTGCAAATTAAAGTGCTTATACTAGACAAGCTTGCTAAGAACCTTTCAAACGCTGACATAAAACTTAACTTCAGGTGCTCAGACAGCAACTACCACGAAGACTCTTAGGTAAGCGTTTAAACAGGAACAGATCCTCGTGTCCAGGGACCCAAAATAATAGAAAGTAATTAGATCTTGTGTTATACTATCAATACTATTCATATGTCTTGAACATGGGCCTTGTGCTTTAAATCTTTCTTTGTAGTTATAGAAATGGGTTTCCACTGAGTCATCCAAACTCATTTTCATCCAATTCTAGGATACATCTCTGAAACACCTGGTCACACTTACATGGCAGATATAACATGGTC
The DNA here is from genome assembly GCF_000442215.2 of Lipotes vexillifer. Classification (NCBI taxonomy): domain Eukaryota; kingdom Metazoa; phylum Chordata; class Mammalia; order Artiodactyla; family Lipotidae; genus Lipotes; species Lipotes vexillifer. Next base: position 2,237,235 of record NW_006793272.1, read on the forward strand.
AAAGACAACTGGCCCATTTTGTAGAAAGAAACCAAAACAAAACTAATTTATCCATTAGAACCCTTAATGTTTTAGGTGACTGAAACCCAGCACAAAGTAATTTATATAGTAAAGGGATATGTGGAGGGGACTCATATAACTTAAAACTCTAGAGGTAAACAAAGCTCAATCCAGTAGCTCAAGCAATGTCACTCACAACCCAGTGTCCTTACATCTTTCTACTCTAATTTCTGCATGAGTGGATTCATCCTCATATTCCACTTGGTAGATACTTGGCAGCTCTAATCTCTCCTACCTCGTGGTAGCAAAATGGCTACTGCAATTCCAGACCTCTCACTATTCTTGTACTACATAGAGGAAAGTCAGAATTTCTTCCAGTGGTTTCTACGCTAGTCCTATTCATTCTCCATACTTCGCATGAATTAAGTCAAGTACTCATCTTTAAATGAATCACTTTGGCCAAGGGGATATTTGCTGATTTGTTTGGACCAATCCGTACCCATCGCTGGTTTTAGGAGTGGAATCAACCCCACGTAAGCTACATTAACTGAAAATCAAGTAAGAGTGAATTCCTTGAAGGGCAGTCAATGTATCACTGCTGAAAGAATGGAGTATGGCTGCCGGAGATGAAACAACAAATGTCTATTTTTAGGTAATGAAAATAGTAGGTCCACAATAATACCAAACCTACAGAAGTATACCTTTTAGTCAAATATTAGAAATAGCTTATTTTTCTATGAAGATAATTAGATTCTCTAACCAGCTCATTAGTAAACAATTACCAGGACTTGAAGAGGTCTGAACAGGAAATAGCTTTATCTTTTCATTCCTTATTTTCTTAAATTATGCTATTGAGATTTTCCCTTTCTTGCCCCACAATGATCCTTGGGAAGAGTATATAGATTTTCAGGTACTTTCAGTTATACAGACAACTTCATTTTGAACATTTAGACATTTTTAGTTAATAAAAATCTAGCCAATGTAAAGTGAAACTTCAGTTTCCTGTGTTCTCCCTCTCCCTAGCCCAAGGATCTGCAGTTAGAAAGAGGGTTCTCTCTTGACTAACACTGACTGGCCATTGTGACAGGCTTTGAAATTCAGGCTCTATAATGAAGCATGTTCTTGGGTTCTCTGAAGCTACTTTCCTAGATGCCATGACATTGCATAGTTTCCTGATGCAGGCAATACGTGCTCTCCCTGACCAGAACTAATGCACATTTTGAAAGCTACAATTTTTCAAATGGGAGCAGTAATTTACTAAATCAGAGTGAAGTTCTTACAGGAACATGGAAAAGTCCAGAGGCTCTTATGCACAGTTAATGCAGAATAATCACAATAGCGATTGCGAGAAAGAAATATTTATGTAAGCATCCTGTTTTAGCCCTTTTTCACATGAGTTGTATACATAAGCTTCTTCTGTCTAAGCCTCACTGTCTGAATCTCATTCTCTCTTATTTCATATTTCCCATCCCTTACTCACTGCTCAGCCTTTTGCAGATACAGTTCTATTACTGATTCTCTTCATCTTTTGTTTTCTTTCAACACTGACTCCACCCTTTCCACTTCCAGGTCCATTTTAATCAAGTTGTGGATTGTTAACACAAGGATGTTCTTAAATTTCAGACCCAGTCCTCCTTCCCTGCCTCAGGTCTCTAGTGTTAAATTGCGTTTACGGACCCAGTATCAAGACCCAAATCCATAGTATAAGGATTCACACAAAGGGTATGTTCTTTTGGGTTTAAAGTGTACGATAACAAGACATAGAGAAGAAACCTTAGAAACCCTACAGCAACCATTGTTGCTCCAATCAACCATTGTTTTTGATTTTTTTAACCAAAGGACCTAGATCAGAATAGTGCTAATAGGAAATCTTGCAGAGCCTAAAATCTCCAGTTTAAGTTTTTACTTGGACTCTTTTTTATATTCATTTGACAGGTCTTTGAACTTTTTGTCCTCCTTCCTCCATCCTCATACTATAGTACTATATATATCTGACTTCTTTGATTTCCTTTCCTAAATTCATTTCAACACTTGTCTTTGGACTTTTGTTCACAAGAATATTATGATAAGTGAGTTCCCTCATTCCATTCCTCTCCTGGTAATTTTGTGGCATTTTTCTTACTCTATGCTTATAAAAAAAAATGGAGAAGAAGCATTTCTTTAAATCTGATAGGCACAATGAGTCACTTAAGATAGTTACGAAACCCAATTCATAATAGTATGTCTTATTCCAATGTCCCTGGAGTTATTTATGGCCTAGGGAGGCAGAGTACTTTCTGTGTTCCAGAGGAGAAACAAAAAAGGAAAGAAAGAAAACCTTTAGTTGTTCTAAATTAAGTTAACTTTGAATTAGCCAGCACATAACAAAGGGAGAAAATATTCACAACACTTAAAACACATACACACATATAATCTCACACAAAAACTGACTCCAAAAGTTGCCTGAGAGCTTATTTTCCGAATTGCATGGCTGTCTCTTTCTCTAAGGACAAAATTTTTCCCCAGATAAGCCGCTATTTCAATTGGAGAAAAATAACACATGTGGTATACACTAACACACATACACACACACACACACACACACACACACACACACACACACACACACACACACACACACACACACACACACACACACACACACACACACACACACACACACACACACACACACACACACACACACACACACAATTAACAACCGTTTTAGTTTATAGGTTTAGAAGATCAACTAATAGTCTCCCCGCTCCTCTTCTTGTCTCTAGGGTCTCTGTGTTTAGCCATTCCCTGCTTCTTTCTCTCTCACTGTCCCCCGCCCCCATCTTACTCATGGAGATAGATAACTTTTACAGTTTACTTGTTGGTTTCAATCTCCAAAAAGTTCAAAACCCAACTTTATAATTTGCTTTTTATCCTTTTTACTGAGTGCTCTGGACTGCGTTATTATTCCAATCGGATAGATCCCTCTTCAGAGGCAGCTCCAAGAGTCTTCAATAAGCAACCCCACAGTGCCTTTGGCTTCCTCCTGACCCTGCCTTGTAATCCAACCCTTACACTATACCTTCTCCATCCAGAGGAGAGGTTCCTCTGCTAAATCTAGGCAGTCTCATGGAATATCTTCCATGATAAGAGTTCTGGCCTCTTGAATGTGCTTAACACTCTTGTTAAGTTCCTGATTTCTCTCTCTTGATCTCTCTCTACTTTAATTATATTCTCATTTTGGTTAATATCAGGAGGTTCTATCCTTAATTCTGATGAATTTACGTTCCTTCATGGCAACTACCAATTCCAATCGAAGGGCCAGTCTTTTTGCTGAACCATTCACTCCAAGGAGGCTAAATTCACTCTCTCTATTTCCCAGCTTTAACTATAGATTCCTTTTATATATATAAAAGGAATCTATATACATAGATAGATAGATAGATTTCTTTTTTTATCCTCCATACCTACTCTCAAAGATGCAGAGAATACTTGCAAGACATATATATTCAGATCCCCTTTGTGTAAATGTCCCTCTAGGAAGTTACTCATATATGACCCTGAAACTAGAGATATGATAGCTTAGCTAGTAATTCTGTAATGTCCCCAGCAGAGATGTGGATCTTGCAGTACACAAGCACTTGGATTTGTTCATTCACTCAGGAGATAGAAAGCGAGCTGTTGCTACTCTTCTGGGTGGTGGTGGTAGAAAAGTGAACAAGAAAGGGCATGGTTCCTGCCATCATGGAGCCTTCATTTAGTGGTGGACACACACAATAGACAAGTGAACAGATTAATAAGATCATTTGCAGTAGTGCTAAACATTATGATGAAGAGAAAAGAGGATAACATACAAGAGACTGGGCAGAAGTAGAGAGCTACTTTTCAGTGAATGGTTAAGGAAGGTCTCTTTTTTTTGCGGTACGTGGGCCTCTCACTGTTGTGGCCTCTCCCGTTGCGGAGCACAGGCTCTGGACGCACAGGCACAGCGGCCACGGCTCACGGGCCCAGCCGCTCCGCGGCATGTGGGATCCTCCCGGACCGGGGCACGAACCCGTGTCCCCTGCATCGGCAGGCGGACTCTCAACGACTGTGCCACCAGGGAAGCCCAGGAAGGTCTCTTTGATGATGTAAAAATTGAGGCAAGACCTGAAAGATGAGAAGGAACAAGGCATGTGAAGATCTGGAGAAAGACTGTTTTCAGGCAGAGAGAACATCCCCAGCATGGGCGAAGTTTAAGGTGTTCGAGAAACAGAAAGAAGGTCAGTATGGCTGGAACAGAATGAGCAAAGGGGAGAGTGGTAAGAAATGAGATCACAGAGATAGACAAGGGAAGCTTCTGCTAAGGAAAGCTTTGGATAAGCTTTATTATAATACACATAGCTTAAGGGTCCAGGCAGACCAGGGTTGCTTTTATGGTGCCTTCCCCAGTAGGCTCTCTCAGCCTCTTACCCACATCTAAGGATAACTAAGCATCCTGGTTTTCCTGGGACTGTCCTGGTTTTAGCACTGAAGGTTCATGTCCAAGGAAACACCTTCATCTCAGGCAAATCAGGATGGTTAATCATCCTATCACATCTCAGGTCTCTTGTCTCAAACATGCAGAAATACCTTCCCAAGGCCTGAACTGTGTCTCTACCAAGGTTACATGACAGTCACACAAAGTGTACTCTGCAACCCATCCTTCCTACGTTCTTTCATCTCAAACTTCAGTTCCCATTCTTTTTTCTCTCCCCAAGGAAGAGGCAAAGTTATCTGTTCCGGGAAGGGTGGAGGTGGGAGAGAAATGAGTTTGAGACTTAAGGAGAGAGAAGCTCTGAAACAGACTTTGTGATAGAAACACTTGGAAGTCAAGGAAAACAATGAAAGACTTGCAGATTGGCAGCAAAGACCCAGTCGATGCCAGACAGCATGACTTGGAAATGAACCAGCTTTGCAAAATTCTGTGACCCTTCCTATCTGCAAGGAAACCAAGAGATACATCATTATTTCTTCCTATTAAATGCTTGGAGGGTCTCCAGGGGAAGGTGCTGGCTGTATTGAAATTAGTCCCAAGAGGACAACTGCTTTTAAATCAAGGGCAAGAGGGGAATGAATTGGGAAATGGTGGGGTCACCTGTGAGATAAACTCCCTGCTTATTATGGTGTCATCTCCAGGAGTACACGGCAGTTTGCCAATTGACCGTGGATGCAGGAAGCCCTATACTCACACTTTTGCCAGAGTAGGACCAATAAGTAGCAAGCCTCTGATATTTGCATCCTAAGTGTAATCATTCAGAAGATAAACAGCAAAAGATAGAAGTTGAATCACAATTTCACTGTAAAAATAGACACCTGCTCCCTGTTCAATTGCACTTTGTGAAATGCCCTTTAATTTCAAATGCTCCTGTTTTTGCTGCTGCATTTTTTTTTAAATAAAGCTCATTATCTGAAGCACCATTAACCTTCAGCACCATTGACATAAATATGATGCACTCTCCATATTAAACACAATCTGTTCAGCAGTTTGAGGACTGACCCATAAGCAGGGCATTCAGGAGGTGACCACAGTGAGATGCACAGCTAGACGGGAAGCCAGAGGCACTGATGGGGGATATTTTGGGGGGAGGTAAGTGAGGAGGGAGGGGCGTAAAATCATTTCTGATTAGTGAGGGGCTTTGCTATAGTTAACCATTAGAGAAACATGAGTATTTGTTGTTTTGGAAATACTTGATCAACTCACTCAGTACCATGGACATTACAGGCAGACACTCAGTAGAACTGATTGAATTGAATGGAACAGGAAGAACATGGGTAATAGAAATCCACTTTACCCAATAGTTGCAAAGTTACTTTTAGCAGAGTTTTTAAGCTCCTCCCAAAGAAGTAAATGTGGTTGACTTGAATTTTCTCTTTCATGGTGTCCCCAGCCCAAGACCGTAATCACAGTGAGACCATGTTGGTCATTGCTTAGGTCACTGTGTGGCTGGGATGGCACTCCCTCTTCAACATACCCACCAATCCCCACCAGCATCCATTCACAAACATGAGGCCTAACCGAAATTCCAATGTCACAGATTTCTCTCTCTGGTTTATGGCACTGGGGCTTCAGAAAGGGACCATTTATATATAATCACTTTGGAAATCCTAAAACTTAGAGCAGTTGTTGCGTTGGGCTTCAGCATCTTGGCATGACTTTATAACTTTGAACTGATTTCCACTATATAGCTGAATATAGATCTAGCTGAGATCTGGGGAAGATGATGGATCTTTTTTTTGTTTAGGGGGGATGGTAGTGTGAGTACAATGGGTAAAGTTCAGTCTCAGAGCATGGATTGTGGGGGAGGGCAGGAGGAATGACAGAGGCATCTCTGAGCAGCTATGGGACCAGAGGTTGGGACGCAGTAGAGAGGAGAAAGTGATATAAAAAGAGAGGTAAGAGCATGAGGAAGAAATATAAATGATGAAAGGGCCAGCAGATGGGGAAAAGAGAATGAACTGGGTTACCCAAAGTCTAGATGATTTACCAGAATGGACTAGTATCCTACTGCCATGAATGCTTTATGACACGACACATTTTCTGAGACTGAATTGGTGTTGATATTAATTCAATTAAAAATTTTACTGTATACTTTATGTCATGCACTGTGCTAGGTATACAGCAGTGACAGAGACCCTCATGGAGCTTCCAGTCTGGTAAAGGTTACCTGTACTTGCAATCAGTGTATGGGATATAAGATAGTGGGTAGGTCATTGTGTCAAGGAGTATGGGGAAGGTGCCTAATCCAGTCTTGGGTAGAGGCAGGGAAAGCTTAGAGGAAAATACTTTTAAATTGATGCCTGAAGGATCAGTAGAAGCATGCCAAGGGGATATGGTGGAGGTGGGAAGAGAGTTACAGGCAGAAGAAATAGCATACACACAAGTCCAGAGGCAAAAGGTTTATATTTCAAGGAACTGAAAAGAATAATAGTCTGGTTGGAATACACAGTGCAGGTGGAGGGAGATGAGAGATGAGGTTCGAGAAATAGGCTGGGGGGACTTCCCTGGTGACGCAGTGGATAAGAATCTGCCTGCCAAAGCAGGGGACATGGGTTTGAACCCTGCGCTGGGAAGATCTCACGGGAGCAAGTAAGCCCATGTGCCACAGCTACTGAGCCTACGCTCTAGAGCCCGCGAACCACAACTACTGAGCCTGTGTGCCAAAACTACTGAAGCCCGCGTATCTAGAGCCCATGCTCTGCAACAAGAGAAGCCACCGCAACGAGAGGCCTGTGCACTGCAGCGAAGAGTGGCCCCTGCTCGCTGCAACTAGAGAAAGCCTTGCACGCGTCAACCAAGACCCAATGCAGCCAAAAATAAATAAATAAATTTATTTTTTTAAAAAAAGACTCAAAACAAATATCCTATATTAAAAAAAAAAAGAAATAGGCTGGGGTCAGATCATGAAAGAGCCATGTTAATTTATTTATGCTTTATCTTAAGAACTATAGAAGTTATTTCACATCAGCCTTCCCAGGCCAATATACTGGGGTCAGACCCTTCCAACTTATTTCTGCCGGTTATCATTTCTCTGGCTAGGAGACACTCAGTTGTGTAGAGGTTTAGCCATCATGGGTTAAAGTCTTCAAACCACCAACGTGAAATACTTTTTGGTACCTGTTCAAGATAATATGAGAAGTTTATAGACTCCCTGGGAAGATCACCTGACTCAAGGTAAAAAGAATTACCCAGTGAGTTTAATACTGATATCAGTGATCTGTCTGACCCACAAATAGGACAATTTGACCTCTAATGTCCCTTCTGACTTGAGTGCCCATGATTTTTTTTTTTTTTTTTTTTTTTTTTTTTGGCGGTCCGCAGGCCACTCACTGTTGTGGCCTCTCCCGTTGTGGAGCACAGGCTCCGGACGCGCAGGCTCAGCGGCCATGGCTCACGGGCCCAGCCACTCTGCGGCATGTGGGATCTTCCCGGACCGGGGCACGAACCCGTGTCCCTTGCATCGGCAGGCAGACTCTCAACAACTGCACCACCAGGGAAGCCTGAGTGCCCATGATTTTTGGCTTAGATCTTCTGCCTTTCACCTCTATGCTCTTTCTGTCACCCCCAGCTACCGACCTAAGTGTAAAGATAGTAGGAAGGCACAAACTACAACCACAAAGGCATTAGGCCCAGCTTCATCCAGCTCGGGAAAATGACTTACTCTGTCCTCTCAGTTATGACTGTCTTTGAACCCAAGTTAAGGTCCTCTTTCCC
>NW_006793272.1:2245461-2312678 GCF_000442215.2 Lipotes vexillifer
TCTTTCCCTGTTTATTCAAGCCAGATGCCTCTTCTGATTCCAGTCTGTACTCCTGGCTAAGCTCCTCTGGTTGTTCAGGAAGGTTCTGTCTCCTCTGGTGCAGAGAACCTACTGAATTAAAGCCCCTCCTTCTTTCCTTCACCTCTGATGCTGTCCTGGAAACTGAGATTCTGCTTTGAGCTGTGGTTTGCAGTAATCCACAGGCATTTTCAACTTTCTGGAGGAGCCAGAAAGCCTTCTTTCATTTGGCCATTAAATAATCTTATTTAAATAAGTTACGACCGTTGAGGCGATATAATTGAATAGAAAGCAAATGAGCATCAGCAGACCTGAGTCTTAGTTCAGCTCTTCTCTGTCCTGGCTGTGGGATCTTGAGTAAGTCACTTATTTATTTTTCTGTGTCTTTGTTTCCTCTTGAAAAAGAAATAATGGATATGACAGCACTCTGAAAAATAAAATATTCAGAAAAGGTGAGGTAATAATTATATAATCACCACCATCATCATCACCATATACAGACCTGACATATGCAACACAGATCACACACTCAGGTACATGCATTGGCAGGTGGCTTCTTACAAGCTCTGAACACATCCAGGCCTCTCCCTGCCCAGCAGCTGCCTCTGAGGGAAAGATGAGGTGTGATCCTGGAGTTTGCAGCAGGATATGCACTCACGTAATTAAGCTTTTCCATCCAGACAGCTATTCTGCTCTCCAGAGTTAACTATTTATTCAGTGGCTTTTTTCATCAATATGCCAGGCTGCCTTCTGAGGCTGTCTGACACACATTCTTCATGTGCCTATGCCTGCCAAATTATTCTTTTGAAGGCCACCCTCCCTTTTCTTTGTATCCATGCTCCATAAACTTGTGCAAATTTCAAATTTGTTTGCATTTGCAGCATTCACAAAAAATACCTATAATTTTTTTTCCGTGTGTACCTGGTAGGGACAGAATAAAAATGACAAGTCTTTCTTCCTTGGTTGAGGACCCGAAGTGTCAAATGGCAAGGCTGGAAGTCTGGCCTGAGGTAACTTTGGCCAACCCTGAAATGTAATCCTGAGAGACCTATTCTGACTCCAACAAACAGGGTATGGGCTCCCAGCTAGGTGGGTAATGGAGGTGATTAGAGAGTTGCCTTTCAGGCCACTTGTCCTGCCAGAATCATAGCTGAAAAGCAAGGAAGCTGTACAAATGGCTACTAGTGGTCAAAACAGCTGCTACATACCCTAATACTCATATTCTTTACACAGGAAGAATACGTCTTTATCCTTACACTATGCCAATATAGTTTTATTCTTTATACAGTTCTAGCAGAATTGAACATTTTATTTCCCTGTCTATAGTAGATTAGAAGCAGCAAAATAGAAAGGGAACAGAGAATAGGACTCCCCCATTCCTAGTGCTAGGTTATTAGTGTCAGTCATGCTGACAGCTGCAAGGAATGACATACAAGTGGAAACTGATAACTAAAAAAGCCAAGGATGGAAAAAGCTTCAGTTGTTTGGGACCTTTGAGTGCCAAGGAAAATAGTAATACCTGTCTTCAGAGTCCCTAAAGGCATCATTATATGAAAGCACCATACTATGCTTAATGATGACACTAAGTCATCAGGAAGAAAAAATACCAAATTACATTAGATATCTTCTCTTTAAGTAATCATAGACCTCTATTTGTGTGTCATTTTAAAGGAAGATAGAATGTTGTAGTAAAAAAACACTGAAATTCAAAAATATAATTTCTTCCATTGATTCTTTCATTCATGAAATATGAATTGAGCACTCTGTTATGTACCAGGCACTGGGGATAGAATGGTGCCCATGCCACCTTGAAGATCACATACTAGTGGGAAAAATTGACAAGGAAACAGGTGATTAACACGCAGAGTGAGAAGGGGATTAACAAGGTCCTAAGAGATCGCACAGAAGGGACACAACTTGGACATGAGCATTCAGGGAAGGCTTACTGGAGGATATGATGTTTAAGTTAATAAATAAGCCAGACAAAAATAAGTGGAGATGAATAGTTCTATTCAGAGGCAACATCATATATGATAGACTAAAAATGAAAGAGAATATGGCGTATTTGTGGAAATACAGTAGTTTAGTGGGAAGGGAAAGATGAGCAAGTGCCAAGCAAGAGGTTAGGATGTTTAACATTTTTCATAAAAACAGTGGGAAGCCACTGAAGAGTTTTAAGTTCCTGAATTTTTAAAATTTAAAATGTTTACTCTGGCTACAGTGTAGATAATAGATTGGAGGGAGCAAGACTAGAGATGGGGAGTAGAGTTGGGTGGCTGTTTTAGTGATTCAGGTGAAAGAAAATGGAAGCCTGGACTAAGCCAGTGTCTGTATCAATGGAGAGAAGATGGATTTGAAAGAGACTTAGAAATGGTGTTGATATGACTTTGTAAGGGAGAGAGAGGAGACAAGGATCATGCCTAACACGGGCAACAGGTAGATGGTGGCAGTGCCATTTTCTTTAGTAGTCCCTACTTAGCTACCCACTAGCTTGGAAATCAAATTCAGCTTCCTCATTTTTAAACTGAGGAATTTAGACTAGATCATTGGTTCTCAATAGGGGAGATTTTTGTCCCTCACCCAGGATACATTTGGCAATGTCTGGAGACAATTTGGCTGTCGTATCCAAGCGGGGAGAGGTGTTAATGGCATTGAGTGGGTAGAGGCTAGAGATGCTGCTAAAGATCCTACAGTGCACAGGAGAGCCCTTTTCCCTCAACTAAGAGTTATTTGGCCCCAAATGTCAATAGTGCCAAAGTTGTGAAACCCGGGGCTAGATAATATAAAGGATTTGGATCAGATAAACTCAAAGGTCTAGTCAAAGCTTTTGAGTTTACAAGCTAGAGTGGTTGTGTATACTTTGACACTTTAGGGGATCAGCTTTTAGTGACTTTCTTCTGGAAGGCTGGAAGACTCTCTTCTGTGGACCAGGTGGATAAATGAGGCATTACTAGAATTATATGACTGATAATAACTGGACATTGGTGAATGTGGTCTCAGTAGTTTAAGCCAATTTTCAGGAGGATCCGGGTGAATCATGTGCTGCAGGTATTTGGAGTATATGTGCACGTGGCACTTAGAGGGTATCTGCAAACTTACTCCAATCTTCCAGAGACCTAGAGTGCCTCCTATCTGTATTCATTTTTTCCAAAATGTGATGTGCTCAATTACACTTTAGGGCAAAGGAACAAGAAAGAAATGATGGGGCTATGCAGCTCCTGCCTGAGCTATATATCTTCTAGAACTATCCTTGGCATCAGAAGCCCTGTTTGTACAGATTTTAGCCCCATGTATGGGACCACAGGCAGAGCCCCACAGAGTGTCTTCCCCAGGCCAAAATATTTTATTACCTTTTCTCTTTAGGGTGTAGCTCAAATTTTGATAGCAGGTGTTTTCTCCATTCTATATTAAGAAACACCCTTCCTGAAGGCATGTCTCCCGCTCTTAGGGGCTTCCTCATAGAAAGGGAAAAAAACTCAGACCATCTGTATAAGGCTATGGAGCTCCTAGTCAGAGTCTTCCAAAGTCACCTCGGCAATGGGGTCCTTACTTAAGGCCTTCACAGCACATAGTAAGCATTCAATAAATAAATAAATGCTTCTTGAGCGAATTAATGAGGTCCCTACGTTTTGGGTGGCAAAGAGGAACCTCTCAGTTCTCAGAAGGGAAAAAGGAGAAAGACTTTACTGTGTGCCCACTATGTGGCAACACTCTTCAAAGTGCTAAGTGGTTTTCAAATCTGAATGCTATAGACTGAATATTTGTATCCCTCCTCAAAGAAAATTCATGTGTACAAACCTATTCCCTGGTGTGATGGTATTAGGAGGTAGAGCGTTTGGAAGGTGCTTAGATCAGGAGGACAGAGCCCTCATAAATGGAATTAGTACCCTTACAAAAGAGGCCCAGAAGGCTCCCCAACCCCAGTCACTATGTGAGGACATAGTGAAAAGTCAGCTGTCTATGAACCAGGAAGGAGGGCCTCACCAGACACTGAATATGCTAGAACATTTTTTTTCTTTTTGGCCACACCAAAAGAAAGGGGTATCTCAGTTCCCCAACCAGGGATCAAACCCGTGCCCCCTGCATTGGGAGCGTGGAGCCTTAACCACTGGACCACCACGGAAGTCCCATGAATTTGCTGGAACACTTATCTTGGACTTCCCAGAGTGCAGAACTGTGAGAAATAAATTTCTGTTGTTTATAAGCCACATATTCAATGATATTTTTGTCATAGCAGCCCAAATGGACTACGACACTAACTTATGCTTTAATATTTTTAGCTAGAAGGCCACCTAGGACTCTATTGCAGTAATCAGAGGCAAATAATAATGCTGGTCAAATCCAGCATGGCAGCAGTGAATGTGGTAAGAAATGAGTGGGTTCTGAATATATATATATATTTTTTTTTTTGCTGTACGCGGGCCTCTCACTGTTGTGGCCTCTCCCGTTGCAGAGCACAGGCTCCGGACGCGCAGCCTCAGCGGCCATGGCTCACGGGCCCAGCCGCTCCGCGGCATGTGGGATCTTCCCGGACCGGGGCACAAACCCGTATCCCCTGCATTGGCAGGCGGACTCTTAACCACTGCGCTAGCAGGGAAGCCCTCTGAATATATTTTGAAGGTAGAGCCAACAGGGCTTCCTGATAGGTTAGATGTGGCTGCAAGAGAAGAGAGGACTCCAGGATGAACCTGAGCAATAGGAAGTATGGAGTTTCCAACAACTGAGATGAGGAACACTGTGCATGTGTTGAGATTCAGTTTTGGACTAGTGAGTTTGAGATATGTATTAGACATCTAAAGGAAGATGTCAAGAAGGCAGTTGGTTGTATCATCAGATTTGGAGAGAGGTGTAAGATGAAGATATGAAAGCCATGAGACTGAATGAGATCATCAAGGAAGGGTGTATAGACAGAGAAAAGAATCAAGATCTAGACCCAATATTAATAGACCTTTGTCATTTGACCTGGGGGCTAACTCTGCCTGCTTACTTTTCGTTGAGTGAACATTGTAGCAGCCACCCTGCCCCCAGCAGCCTCCAGAAAGGGGCTTGGAACTTTAGAATCTTAGCTCTCTATGTCCCATTGTGCATTCATCTCACAGAAACAATAGCTAAGTCATCCATGTGATGCTTAAACCTCTAAGAGGTTACTTGGTTATAAATATTTATCATTTCCTCCAGGCTAATATAATGATTATTAATCCTAGCTGAATAAGAATCCATTCTTACCAGGGTGAGAAGATTTTTTTTCTCTGTATAATTCATATGCAAATATTTTGAAAAGCAGTTTGAAATGCAAGCTGCCACCTGTCAGTTTCCTTTTTGCAAGGGAGAGGAAGGCACCATTGTCTCGGAATTCTACGAAGAGCAAGCATTTTCCTTGTTCCACGAATCTTCAGCTTATTGTTTGCAGGCTGAAAAGTTCATATGATAGGTGTTACTTTAGGTAGGCCATCCATTCCCAATGCTGTTGCTCAGTATTTATCATCATTTCAAAGAACACTTCTCTTCCTTTGAGGGCACTCATCTTAACCCCCCTTGGGGTACAGGCAAGAGATAGAAACATTGATTTATAAAGGAGGAATGAAAAAAGAAGAGTCAGCAAATACTGGGCTGAGGCATTACTCTAAGGTCACCATGTTCCTTGTTCTGCCTCTTAGACAGGAATGCGTCCAACATTGGTCCTAATTCCCTTGAAACTGTTTAGGTATATTTCACATTGTAATCTGCGTAAATCAGTCTTGATTTCTAAGTTTTATGGTTCTGGTTACAATGGTCATTCACACATCCAGGCTCTTGGTGCAGGGGCACACATACTGTCTAAAGTAACAGTTTTCATACAGGGATGTATGTACCCTTGGGGGTACATGAAGACTTCCTAGGGGACACACAGACACAATTTTAGGAAAATCAGTTGCCAGATTCTCAATTTTCATAAGTACTTTTTCCTAAAATAGATGTATATTTGGAGTGTCATGCTAGTTCTCCTTTTGTACCTCGTCTTTCAAAGTCATTCTTCTGCTCTACAAAAGAAAGGCATACCCCTCACCCATCTGAATTACTACGATCTATTCCATCCTCTGACTGTTGTTAAAGAGTGCAATATTCTGGACAGGGGGTCTAGTGAGAGTAAACAGAGAACCTTGGTAAGAAATGCCTTTTGTAAGTTCTGCATTTACTATTAGCCAAAACTTATCCTCTTCTTGCTGTTAATTTCCACAAAGTACATTAAACTGAAGTCTTAAAAGCATAACATTTACTTATATATAGAAGTAGGACAAAATGTTCCCAAATGTACAATCTAGTATGTAATGACTTGAACTTTAGAATATCAGGTTCATTTCATTAGGGTTAATTTCTCCCTCTCAGATATGTTCTATTTCTGTCAAATTGTTTTCAACCATAAAATGAAAGTATTGACCTATCTGTGTATAATAATTCTCAAATATCCATCTCTGTATTCATCCGTCACACCATTTAAAGGCACTTTGAAACCATCTGTGTTAGAAATTGAAATTTAACATTAAATATTTAGATCCTAATTCACAGCCTATGGGAAAAAACATAATATGCACACTTACAAATTTTATTAGTTGTTCATTCTCCAATTTTGTCTAACTTCATAGACAAGGTACCTCTAAGTGAAAGAGTTACATATATGGCTAATATGTTTTTATTTTTAGAAATAAATTGCTTTTGTTGATTCATAAAATATATATAGAAAAGTATGCAAACAATAAATGTACATCTTTATGAGTTATCACAAAGTGAAGGGACCCATGTAACCAGTCAGAAATTAAAAACACCTCCAGCACTACAGAAAGCCCCTTGAGCTTTCCAATCACTATCTCATTCTTCCTCCCTATAGGTAACCATGCCCCTGACTTCTACCAGAATAGATTTATCTGTTTTTTTTAAACTTTTTATTTAGGTTGAATCATACAGAATGTATTCTAGTGTGCCTGGTTTCTTTTATTCAACATTATATTTGAGGTATTCATACATGTTATTTAGTGAGGCAGTATCCATTTATTTCCATTGCTATATAATATTCTATTATATGAATATAACAAATGTTTTCATCATTTCTACTATTTTAAAAAAAATTTATTGGAGTGTAGTTGCTTTACAATGTTGTATTAATTTCTACTCTACAGCAGAGTGAATCATCTATACGTATACATATATCTCCTCCTTTTTGGATTTCCTTCCCATTTAGGTCACCACAGAGCATTGAGTAGAGTTCCCTGTGCTATACAGTAGGTTCTCATTAGGTATCTATTTTATACATAGTATCAATAGTGTATATATGTCAATCCCAATCTCCCAGTTCATCCCCCACACCCCCCTTGGTATCCATACTTTTGTCCTCTACGTCTGTGTCTCTATATCTGCTTTGTAAATAAGATCGCCTATGCCAATATTTTCAAAATCCATATATATGTGTTAGTATGCAATATTTGTTTTTCTCTTTCTGACTTACTTCACTCCATATGACAGTCTGTAGGTCCATCCATGTGTCTACAAATGACACAATTCCATTCCTTTTTATGGCTAAGTAATATTCCATTGTATATATGTACCACTTCTTCTTTATCCATTTATCTGTCATGGACATTTACGTTATTTCCATGTCCTGGCTATTGGAAATAGTATTGCAATGAATATTGGGTGCATGTGTCTTTCTGAATTATGGTTTTCTCTGGGTATATGCCCAATAGTGGGACTATGGGGTCATATGGTAGTTCTATTTTTAGTTTTTTAAGGAATTTCCATACTGTTCTCCATATTGGCTGTATCAATTTACATTCCCACCAACAATGCAAGAGGGTTCCCTTTTCTCCACACCCTCTCCAACATTTGTTGTTTGTAGATTTTCTGATGATGCCCATTCTAACCGCTGTGAGGTGATAACTCTTTACAGTTTTGTTTTGCATTTCTCTAATACTTAGTGATGTTGAGCAGCTTTTCATGTGGCTCTTGGCCATCTGTATGCCTTCTTTGGAGAAGTGTCCGTTTATGTCTTCTGCCCATTTTTTGATTGTTTTTTTTTTTTTTTTTTTTTTAACAGTGAGCTGCCTGAGCTGTTTATATATTTTGGAGATTAATCCTTTGTCCATTGATTCATTGGCAAATATTTTCTCCCATTCTGAGGGTTGTCTTTTCATCTTGTTTATAGTTTCCTTTGCTGTGCAAAAGCTTTTAAGTTTCATTAGGTCCCATTTGCTTATTTTTGTTTTTATTAAAATTACTCTAGGAGGTGGGTCAAAAAAGATCTTGCTGCGATTTTTGTCAAAGAGTGTTCTGCCTGTTTTCCTCTAAGAGTTTTATAGGGTCTGGCCTTACATTTAGGTCTTTAATCCATTTTCAGTTTATTTTTGGGTATGGTGTTAGGGAGTGTTCTAGTTTCATTCTTTACAGGTAGCTGTCCAGTTTTCCCAGCACCACTTATTGAAGACAGTCTTTATTCCATTTTATATTCTTGCCTCCTTTGTCATAGATTAGGTGACCATGGGTGCATGGGTTTATCTCTGGACTTTCTATCCTGTTCCACTAGTCTATATTTCTGTTTTTGGGCCAGTACCATACTGTTTGGATGACTGTAGCTTTGTAATATAGTCTGAAGCCAGGGGGCCTGATTCCTCCAGCTCCATTTTTCTTTCTTTAGATTGCTTTTCCTAGTCGAGGTCTTTTGTGTTTCCACACAAATTGTAAAAATTTTCTGTTCTAGTTCTGTGAAAAATATCATTGGTAATTTGATGGGGATGCTTTGAATCTGTGGATTGCTTTGGGTAGTATAGTCATTTTCACAATATTGATACTTCCAATCCAAGAACATGGTATATCTCTCCATCTGTTTGTGTCATCTTTGATTTCTTTCATCAGTATCTTATAGTTTTCTGAGTACAGGTATTTTCCCTCCTTAGGTAGGTTTATTCCTAGGTATTTTATTCTTTTTGTTGTAGTGGTAAATGGGACTGTTTCCTTAATTTCTCTTTCTGATCTTTAATTGTTAGTGTATAGAAATGCAAGATATTTCTGTGTATTAACTTTGTATCCTGTGACTTTACTAAATTCATTGATTAGCTCTAATAGTTTTCTGCTGGCATCTATAGGATTTTCTGTGTATAGAATCATGTCATCTGCAAACCGTGACAGTTTTATTTTTCTTTTCCAATTTGGATTCTTTTTTTTTTCTTTTTCTTCTCTGATTGCTGTGGCTAGGACTTCCAAAACTATGTTGAATAATAGTGGTGAGAGTGGACACTATTGGCTTTTTCCTGATCTTAGAGGAAATGCTTTCAGTATTTCACCATTGAGAATGATGTTTGCTGTGGGTTTGTAATATATGGCCTTTATTATGTTGAGGTAGGTTACCTGTATGCCCACTTTCTGAAGAGTTTTTATCTCAAATGGGTGTTAAATTTTGTCAAAAGCTTTTTCTGCATCTATTGAGATGATCATGTGATTTTTATTCTTCAATTTGTTAATATGGTGTATCACACTGATTGATTTGTGTATATTGAAGCATCCTTGCATCCCTGGGATAAATCCCACTTGATCATGGTGTATGGATTCTGTTTACTAGTGTTTTGTTGAGGATTTTTGGGTCTGTGTTCATCAGTGATATTGGCCTGTAATTTTCTTTCTTGTGATACCTTTCTCTGGTTTTGGTATCAGGGTGATGGTGGCCTCGTAGAATGAGTTTGGGAGTGTTCCTCCCTGTGCACGTTTTTGGAAGAGTTTGAGAAGGCTGGGTGTTAGCTCTTCTCTAAATGTTTGATAGAATTCACCTGTGAAGCCATCTGGTCCTGGACTTTTGTTTGTTGGAAGATTTTTAATCAGAATTTCAATCTCATTACTTGTGATTGGTCTGTTCATATTTTCTATTTCTTCCTGGCTCTTGGAAGGTTATACCTTTCTAAGAATTTGTCCATTTCTTCCAGGTTGATCTTTGCTATTGTTTTTTCATTTCTATTTCATTTATTTCTTCTCTGATCTTTATAATTTCTTTCCTTCTACGAACTTTGGGTTTTGTTTGTTCTTCTTTCTCTAGTTGCTTTAGGTGTTAGGTTAGGTTGTTTATTTGAGGCTTTTCTTGTTTCTTGAGGTAGGATTGTATTCCTATAATTGTATTCCTTCTTAGAACTGCTTTTCCTGCATCCCATAGGTTTTGGGTCATCATGTTTTCATTGTCATTTTTTTCTAGGTATTTTTTGATTTCCTCTTTGATTTCTTCAGTCATCTCTTGGTTATTTAGTAGCACATTGTTTAGCCTCCATTTGTTTGTGTGGTTTTTTTTTTTACAGTTTTTTTCCTGTAATTGATTTGTAGTCTCATAGTGTTGTGGTCAGAAAAGATGCTTGATATGATTTCAATTTTCTTAAATTTACTGAGGCTTGACTTTTGACCCAAGATGTGATCTCTCCTGGAGAATGTTCCACATGCACTTGAGAAGAAAGTGTGTTCTGCTGCTTTCAGATGGAATGTACTATAAATATCACAATTATGTCTATCTTGTCTGATGTGTCATTTAAGGCTTGTGCTTCCTTATTACTTTTCTGTCTGATGATCTATCCATTGGTGTAAGTGGAGTGTTAAAGCCCCCCACTATTGTGTTACTGTCAATTTCCCTTTTTATGGTTGTTAGCATTTGCCTTATGTACTGAGGTGCTCCTCTGTTGGGTGACCAAATATTTACAAGTGTTATAGCTTCTTCTTGGATTGCTTCCTTGATCATTATGTAGTCTCCTTCCTTGTCTCTTGTGACAGTCTTTATTTTAAAGTCTATTTGTTCTGACCTGAGTATTGCTACTCCAGCTTTCTTTTGATTTCCATTTGCATGGACTATCTCTTTCCATCACCTCACTTTCAGTATGTATGTGTACCTAGGTCTGAAGTGGGTCTCGTGTAGACAACATACGTATGGGTCTTGTTTTTGTATCCATTCAGCCAGTCTATGTCTTTTGGTTGTAGCATTTAATCCATTTACATTTAAGGTAATTATCAATATGTATGTTCCTATTACCATTTTCTTAATTATTTTTTAATCTATTTATTTTATTTATTTTAATTTTTGGCTGTGTTGGGTCTTCATTGCTCTGCGTGGGCTTTCTCTAGTTGCAGTGAGTGGGGGTTACTCTTCATTGTGGTGCATGGGCTTCTCATTGCAGTGGCTTCTCTTGTGGAGCACGGGCTCTAGGCACATGGGCTTCGGTAGTTGTGGCACATGGGCTCAGTAGTTGTGGCTTGCAGGCTCTAGAGCCCAGGCTCAGTAGTTGTGGCACGCCAGCTTAGTTGCTCCGTGGCATGTGGGATCTTCCTGGACCAGGGCTCAAACCTGTTTCCCCTGCATTGGCAGGCAGATTCTTAACCTCTGTGCCACCAGAGAAGCCCTGAGAGTTGTTTATCATGAAAGGATGTTGAATTTTGTCAAATAATTTTTCGGCATCTATTGAGATGGTCATTTGATTTTCATCCTTCATTTTATTAATTTTATGTATCATGTTGGTTGATTTGTAGCTGGTGAATTATTTTGCATCCCTGGAATAAATCCCACTTGATCATGGTGTATAATCCTTCTAGTATATTGTTGGATTCAGTTTGCTAATATTTTGTTGAGGATTTCTGCATCTATGTTCATCAGGAGTATTGGCCTCTAATTTTTTTGTGTGGGTGGTGCTGTCTGCCTTTGGTATCAGGGCAGTGCAGGCCTTGTAAAATTAGTTTCGAAGTATTTCCTCATTTTAATTTTTTTGGAAAAGTTTGAGAGGGATAGGTATTAAATCTTCTTTGAATGCTTGGTAGAATTCACCAGGGATGCAGTGTGATTCTGAGCTTTTGTTTTTTGGGAGGTTTTTGAGTAATGCTTCAATCTCCTTCCTAGTAATTGGTCTATTTAGGTTTTCTTTTTCTTAATGATTAAGACTTAGAAATTTGTATGTTTCTGAAAATTTATCCATTTATTTTAGGTTGTCTAATTTGTTGGCCTATACAGTAAGTTCCCTACATATGAATGAGTTCCATTCTGAGAGGGCATTTGTAAGTCCAATTTGTTTGTAAGTCCAACAAAGTTACCCTAGGTACTCAACTAACACAATCAGCTATATAGTACTGTACTGTAATAGGTTTATAATACTTTTCACACAAATAATACATAAAAAAAACAGAAAAATAAAGAATATATTTTTAATCTTACAGTACAGTACCTTGAAAAGTACAGTAGTACTGTACAACACCTGGCATACAGGGGCTGGCATTGAGTGAACAGGCAAGAAGAGTTACTGACTGGAGGAAGGAGAGCAGGTTGGAAATAGTAGAGCTGAAGGATCCTCAGAAATAGGAGATGGAAGGACAGCTGCAATTTCACTCATGCCTGATGTTGATGGCACAGGTTCTGATTCGATGGAACCAGATGCACGTTCGCATCTTTGAAAGTTCACAACTTGAAGGTTTGTGTGTAGGGGACTAGCTGTAATTGTTCATAGCAGTCTCTTATGATTCTTTGCATTTCTTTGGTATCAGTTGTAACTTCCCCTCTTTCATTTCTGATTTTACTTAGTTGAGCCCTCTCTTCTTTCCTTAGTGAGTCTAGATAAATGTTTATCTATTTTATCTTTTCACAGGACCAGCTTTTAGTATCATTGATTTTTTTCTATTGTCTTTTGAGTCTCTATTTCATTTTCTTCTTCTCTGATCTTTATTAGTTTCTTCCTTATACTAACTTTGGGCTTTGCTTTTTACCTCCTTTTCTAGTTCCTTTATATGTAGTGTTAGACTGCATGTTAGAGATTTTCCTTATTTCTTGATCTAGGACTGTACTGCTATCACATTTCCTGTTAGAACTGCTTTTGTTGCATCCTGTAGCTTTTGGTATGTTGTATTTTTATTTTCATTTGTCTCAGGTATCTTTGAAGTTCTCCTTTCTTTCTTGACCCATTGGTTGTTTAGTAACATATTGTTTAATCTCCACAAACTTGTGATTTTTCCAGTTTTCTTTTTTTTTTTTTTTTTGAGTGATTTCAAATTTCATACCATTGTGGTCTAAAAAGATGCTTGATATGATTTCAATCTTAAATTTATTGAGACTTGTTTTCAGGCCTATCATATGATCTATCCTGGAGAATGTTCCATGTGCACTTGAGAAGAATGTGTATTCTGTTGCTTTGGGATGGAACATTGTGTATGTGTCTATTAAGACCATCTGATTTGTGTCATTTAAAGCTCATGTTTCCTTATTGATTTTCTGTCTGGATGATCTATCCATTGATTTATGTGGATTATTAACATCCCCTACTATTATTGTATTGCTGTCAATTTCTCCCTTTAGCTCTATTAATATTTGCTATATATATTTTTATATTCTATATTGGGTGCATAATATTTACAAATGTTCATCTTCTTGTTCATTGTATTCCCTTATTATTCTTAATATCTATAGAATCTTTAGTGATGTCACCTCTCATTCCTGATATTGATTATGTGTTTTCTCTCTCTCTCTCTCTCTCTTTGTTTTTCTCTCCTCTGTCTTTATCTGTCTCTTGAGAGTCTGGTTAAAGGATTACCAATTCTATTGATACTATCAATAAACCAGCTTTTGGCTTTACTAATTTTCCTTATTTTTTTCTGTTTTCTATTTTATTGATTTCTGGCCTGCTCTCTATTGTTTCCTTTCTTCATATTTTAGGTTGCATTTGCTCTTCCTTTTCTAGTTTTTAAGGTGGAAGCTGAGGTTATTGATTTTATTTCTTTGTACTTTTTAAATATAAACATTTTAATGCTATAAATCTCTCTTTAGGTGCTTATTTAGTTGCATCCCTTAAATTTTAATATAGCATAACTTTATTTTCATTCAGCTCAAATTACTGTCCCTTTCGATTTCTTCTTTGACCTATAATTTTTAAAATAATTTTAACATTCATTTTCCAAATATTTGCAGATTCCCAGAGATCCTTCTGTTATTGGTTTCTAGGTTAATTCCATTATGGTCATATGGCAAACTTTGTATGGCTTGAATCTTTAAAAATTTTTGTTACTTGTTTTATGGCCCAGGATATAGTCCATCTTGGTAAATGTTCCATGTGTACTTGGAAAGAATGGTTTTCTGCTGTTGTTGGGTGGAGTATTTTATACCTGCTAATTTAGTCAAGTTGGTTAATAGTATTATTCAAGACTTCTATATCCTTACTGATTTTCTGTCTACTTGTTCTATCAATTATTGATAGAAGGGTCTCTAAATCTCTGGCTATAACTGTGGATTTGTTTTATTCTCCCTGTACATTTATCAGTATTTTTTAATGTATTCTGAAGCTCTGTTACTGAATCCTAAGGCATAAACACTTAGGATCCTTATGTCTTGTTGAATTGACCCCATTATCATGACTAAATAGTGCTCTTTTTCTGTGAGTGTATTCTTTGCTCTAAAATCTACTTTGTCTGATACAGACATACTAGCTTTCTTTTGATTAGTGTTACATGTTACATCTATTTCTATCATTTTACTTTTATTTTTGTCTTTATATTTAAAGTGGGTTTCTTGTAGGCAACATATAGTTGAATTTTTTTTTTTTTTTTTTTTCGGTACGCGGGCCTCTCACTGCTGTGGCCTCTCCCGCCGCGGAGCACAGGCTCTGGACGTGCAGGCTCAGCGGCCATGGCTCACAGGCCCAGCCACTCCGCGGCACGTGGGATCCTCCCGGACCGGGGCACGAACCCGCGTCCCCTGAATCGGCAGGCGGACTCCCAACCACTGTGCCACCAGGGAAGCCCCATATAGTTGAATTTTACCTTTTTAAATCCAATCTGATATTCTCTGTCATTTAATTTGGGTATTTAGACCATTAACATTTAATATGATTATTGATGTGGTTGATTTTAAATTTATGTTTCTATTTGTTTTCTATTTTCTCCATCTATTGTTTGTTCCTATTTTCAACATTGTCTGCCTTCTTTTAGATTGGATAATTTTTATGATTCAATTTCATATCCTTTTGTCTTATTAGCTATAACCCTTTGTTGCATTTAGTATTTATAATATACATATTTAACTTGTTAGTCTGTCTTCAAGTGTTTTTATACCACTTTACACATAGTATAGGAACCTTATAACAGTATCCTTCATTTTTCTCCCCTTCCAATCTTTCTGCTATTTTTGTCATACATATTACTTCTGTATATGTTATAGACTCCAAAGTACATGTTTTTATTTTTGCTTCAAACAGCTGGTTATGCTTGAAAGTGATTTAAATTATAAGAAAATGTCTTTGTATTTACCTATGTTGTTACTATTAACAATAGCAAGAGTAATAGAATAGAATGTTGTTACTATTCCTGGAGTTCTTCATTAATTTGTGTAAATCTGTATTTCCATTAGTATCATTTGTCTCCCACACAAAAGACTTCCTTTTACATTTCTTATTGTATGGGTTTGTTGCAGATTATTTGGTTTTGCACATCTGAAAAAGTCTCAATTTCTGTTTTGTTTTTGAGAGATATTTTCTTCAGGTAAAGTATTCTAGTTTGACAGTTTTTTCCTTCTAATACTAAAATGGTATTACTCTCCTGTGTTCTTTTTGCTTTTTGAGGCTACATCTGCTGTAATTCTTATCTTTGATCCTCTGTAGGTAATGTGTCCTTTTTTTTTTTTCTGTTTGTTTGTAAGATTTTTTTTCTTTATCACTTGTTTCAAGCAAGTTAATTTTGATATGACTTGCTGTAATTATCCCTGTGTTTATTGTTTTTAAAGGATGTTTGAGCTTCTTAGATCTGTGGGTTTATAGTTTTCATCAAACTTTGAAAGAATTGGCCAATATTTCTTTAAATATATTTTCTGTTTATCCCCTTTCTCTTCTCCTTCAGGGACCACAATTATACTTATATCAAACCAGTTATTGTTGTCCCATAGCTCTCTCTGATGTTCTATTCCATCACAGTATTTTTTTCTGTTTATGTTTCATTTTTTATCGTTTCTATTGTTATATATTCAAGTTCACTAATCTTTTGTAATATCTACTCTGCCATTAATCCTGTGCAGTGCATTTTAAAAAAATCTTAGACATTGTAGTTTTCATATCTATCTACATACCTACATATCTTTTTTCTTATATTTCATATTTTTTTTCTAATGTGTTTCATCTTCTAGTTTTTCAACATATGAAATGCAATTATGTTAATTTTAAATGTCCTTGTCTAATAATTTGGTTGTCTTTATTCTTTCTGTGTTGATTTTGACTAATTGATTTTTTCCCTCCTCATTAAGAGTTATATTTATCTGGTGCTTTGCGTGCCTGGCAATCTTTCTTTGGAAGACAAACATTGTGAATTTTACTTTGTTGGGTGTTGAACATTTTTGTATTCCTATAAATATTCTTGAGCTTTGTTCTCAGATATGTACTTTGAAACAGAATAATCCCTTTGGGTTTGTTTTGGAGATTTGGTAGTTGCGATTGCAGCTGTGCTTAGTCTAGGGCTAATTATTCCCATTACTGGGGTAAGACTTTTCTGTGTGTTCTACCCAATGATCTGTGAATCCTGAGTTTTTGTAGTCTGACGAGTGGCCACAGATACTATTCTCAGCCTGTTTGAGCATTAAGCACTCATGCCTAATCATTTCAGATGTTTCAGCACACACATATGTTGATCAGTACTTAGCTGAACACTTGAGGAGACCATCTGTAGATCCGCATGGTTCTCTTTTGGTGTAGGTCTCTTCTCTTTGGTACTCTGTGCTGCAAACCCAAGTTGCCTTGGTCTCCCCAGATCCTTAGCTTTGTCTCTTCAAATCAGGGGGACTCAAACTTTGCCTGGCTTCCTTCTCCTTGTACTGTAGCTTGGAAATACTCCGAAGGCACTAAGCTGGGGCAATCATAGAGCTCCCCTTGTTTGTCCTCCATCTCTCAGGGATCACTGCCTTTTATCCCCTGATGTCTAATATCTTGAGAACTGTTTTATGTTTTGTCTATGGTTTTAGTTGTTTCAGTCAGGAGAGTAAATCCAGTTCCTTTTATTTCATCTTGGCTCAAAGTGAAAGTTTCCCATTCTTTATTCTGAAAAATCTCCTTTCTCTTGGTTTCTGTGACATCCTCTTGATTATCCCCCTACTCTTGTTCCGCACACCCCTTAATTTGGGTATCTCTGTTCTTGTCTTTACATTCTCCCTCTCAGAGCTCATGTGTGATTTTGAGTCCAGGTACCATCCCTTCTGATAACATCTTAAGTATTTAGTTTCTTGAATGTCTGTATCATATCTACTACTGCCTAGGGAGAATTCCACTTAGATATCTTGCTCTCATTTAAAATTCAGAAGTTTGGTGTTTTGTAAAGTGCACCTGTTACAGTGTCAAAAGGCCTAGATTCTAGTCCCTACTTTGCCGCTACCTGACTAGGTAACCTTAGAGAAATTACTTACACTTTCTTAGCTTTAATTTCATCATGTATAAATTGAAGAAGTTTGCTTAGATAACTTCTGAACATTTTTTCTAGTTGTAGTATTCTTTTATTCTAGGTAACTCTTAATTATCCTCTTTTTCTGAAAGCTAATTGCCTTCACCCCACATCTGCATTAATACCACATCCTCCTAACATGCTTTCTTTCTTCCATCTAACCCTCCTGGACATTACAGCCAAAATATTATTCCTTAAATACTCTTATCAACTCATATCCTTGTGTAAGAACTTACAGTAACTCTTTGTTGCCTGACACATTAAATACAGTCTTCTGCCTGACTTTTAAGATACTCATCCTATCTTTTTTTATGTACTCTTTATGTCCTGCTACTCACCTATATGAACTTTTAGCCTCATTCTGGATGATCTCTTCTCCATATTCCATCTTCCTTTTCCTGCTCCTATGCCTACTGTTCTAGCTTGGTGTATCCTCTTTTCCACCCATCCAAGTCCTCACTATCCCTCAAGGTCCAGCTCAAGCCTCTCTTCCTCCATGAAGCCTTTGCCTACTGCTTCAGAACACACTGACCTCTCTACCTTGTAAGCTCCTTTTGTACTTCTGCAGTACACCTCATGGTCTAATTGCTAAATATCTGATTATTTAATGCTTGGTAATTTTTTGTTTTCTCATACAGAAGGTAAGGTCTTTAGAGACACAAAACATACCTTCTCGTTCTCTAGGTATGATTTCTTCCAAATATATTTTATTTATCAGGAAATCATTGATTGATTAAGCCATTCAACTGAGGTTCAGCTCATCTCCTTCCTGAATTATCATTGTGAGTGTCTGTTTGTATGTGTGTGGGTGTGTGTAAAAAATGCTGGCTCCTAAGACAGTTTGTGCTTATGTTTATTCATATTATACTGACATTTGCATGTGCTTTCTGACCACTGTCCATTCCTAAGTTTTCAGAGGCAAGTCCTTGATTAGTGAGTCTGAGCTGGGATTTTGGAACACCGATCTGCCTTGATGGCAGGAGCTATGCTTGCATCACATTATCCATTCCTTAGTGAACTTGCAGCTCTTTGTTGGGAAATCTGTGAGTGAATCATTGTGACAAAGAGGAAGAGAAAACCTCAAAGCTCTAGACCTTGATGGCTTAAGAATAAATAACCTCTATTAGCAAAAAAAGAGAGAGACAGATGACAGTACTATGTAATGGTACCTCTAGGATAAGGAATCAGATAATGGCCAGGATTTGAAGAATGAGATAGCTTTAAGGAAGGGTGGAGAAAAAATTTTGCAGCAGGCTTTCTTGAAAATGAAAGTGTGCTAAATAAAGGAAAGGAAGCAGGGAGCTGTGAAAGGATTTCACAGAAGAAAACGTCTTGAATTTGTTTTGAGTAACTTAGTATGTGGCATGAACAGTATTTTAAGGCTTCTGAAATCACACTTTACCCTGTTCAACTCAGAACTCATTCTTAGGCTTCTGAAGTACTTAAGTGGAAGAGACTCAGCTTCTTGGTTTCATATAGATATGGTTGGAATAAAGGCATTCCACCCCTTTGCAGCCATCACCTCCTTCCCAGCCAAAACTGAATGCTCAGAATTTTACTCTTATGGACATTTTTTCATTTACTTGCCCCACCAAGTTGGCTTTAGACTGCAATTCATATGGCTGTCTCTTGTGCCCGGGGACCACAAAGTTTAGTCACAGTCAGGTGTTTCACAGCCATCTACATGAAGAAAAACAAAGACATGTCAGTTGACTTGCTGAGAGACATTCATCATTTCCTTTCCCAAAGTTGGTTTATTAACAGGTTCACTGAACTGACCCTCTAAAGAAAGCATGGTTTAGTAGAAAGAGTACTATATTGAGAATCATGAGATCAAACAGAACTAGCTGGCTGTTTGACTTTGAGCAACCCACTTAACCTCTGTATTTCAGGTGTGTCATCTGTTAAATTAAGAGGTTGAACTATACAATCTCTCAAGTACCATTCAGGGATGATGTTTGATGTATTTGTGACTATTTTCTTTCATACAGTGCTTCTCATATGTCTTTTCGTTGATGCTCTGTCCACTCTTGGATTCTGAGAAATCTTTTCTCTTCTCACTCCCTGGACCAATACTTGTTTTGTTTTGTTGTTCCCCTGGGTCTTGTTTGTTTGTTTGTTCCATCTCTTTTGATGGGTGAAAGCCAGAACTGTGTTAAATGTAACTCGATTCAGAGGTCACAAATAGCCCAAGGGTCAACCCAGCTTATAATTATGTCTGTCTGATCAGGACAGTGTTTGTTTAATATTTTTTCTTTTTCAGTACTTGTTTTTTAAAAAATTGAATTAGTTACCAGCATTTGAAAATCAAGGGATCTCACACAAATATCCATATTTCCAGCTTCTCTAAAAGAATCATAATATCAGAAAGCAAGAGCCCCTCATTTCCACAAGGGATCAACAAGCTGGTGTGAAAGAGTGACACTCCCTTTTAGGCTGGGCTCTCCCCTTTACCACTCCCATCATTCCCTCTTCCCATTGTCTTCCTGGCACTGAAGCCAAAAGTAACTGCCATTTATTATCATGTCTTGTGTTGCTGCTTTACTCTTTATGTGGGGCACTGACTCTCCAGTTTACTGCGGCCCCCTCTACTTCCTATAGCAGTGAGGTGAACGTCAGTTACTATTTATCATCCTATTTGTACTGCTGTTGTTCTTTTACCAGTTTTAAAAGGAAAGTGAAATTTTTGTACCTGTATCTCTATCAAAAATAAGAAAACATATCAAAGCCAAAGAGTCAAGGGTTTTATTTGTCTCACCCAACTTACTGTTTTATTTTACCTTCCTGATCTCTGTTGGTCTTTGTATCTGTAACCCTTGTTCTAAGTTGAACATATTTTTAATATATTCCTCATTCATAAGGATAGTTTCTTCAACAAATGGTGTTAGGAAAACTGGATATTCACACACAAGAGAATGAAAGTGGACCACTATCTTACACTACACACAAAAATCAACTCAATATGTATGAAAGACTTAAATGTAAGACCTACAACTGTAAAACTCCTACAAGAAAACATAGGAGGAAAGATTCATAACATTGGTCTTGGTAATGATTTCATGGATATGACACTAAAGGCATAGGCAACAACAAAAACAAAAATAAAAATGTGTGACTACGTCAAGCTAAAAAACTTCTTCAAAGGAAAGCAAATCAAATAAAAGGAAAGGAAAATAATCAGTGCAGCAAAGGAAATAATCAACAGACTGAAAAGGTAACCTACACAATGGAAGAAAATATTTGTAAACCATATGTCTAAATAAGGGGTTAATATCCAAAATATATAAGGAACTCATACAACTCAATAGCAAAAAACTAATAGCCTGATTTTAAAATGGGGGAAGGACTTAAATAGACATTTCTCAAGGAAGACTTAAAAGTGGCCAAAAGGAATATGAAAAAATGCTCAATGTCACTAATCATCAGGGAAATATAAATCAAAAAATCACAATGAGATATTACCTCACACCTATCAGTATGGCCATTATAAAAAAAAAAATGACAATAAGTGTTGGCAAGGATGTGGAGAAATTGGAACACTTGCACACTGTTGGTGGTAATGCAAAATAGTGTAGCCACTATAGAAAATAGTGTGGAAGTTACTCAAAAGAATAAAAACTAGAACTTCCATTTGATCTAGCAATCCCACTTCTGGGTATTTATCCAAAATAACTGAAATCAGGATCTCAAAGAAATATCTGCACTCCCATGTCATTGCAGCATTATTCACAATGACCAAGATGTGGAAACAATCTAAATGTCCATCATAAGATGAATGGATAAAGAAAATGTGGCATATACGTAAAATGGAAAACTCTTTAGCATTAAAAAAGAAGGAAATTCTGCAATATGCAACAACCTGGATAAACCTTGGGGACTTTATGCTAAGTGAAATAAGCCAGTCAGAAAGACAAATACTGCATTATTCCACTTATATTAGGTATCTAAAATAATCAAATTCACAAAATCAGGGAGTGGAATGGTGGTTGCCAGGGATCAGGGGTGGGTGGAGGAAGAGGGGAGTTACTAATCAATGGATAGATATTGAATAATTTAAGTTAAGCTTGATCAATAAACTTGAGAGATCTGCTCTGTAACATTGTACCAATAGTCGATAATGCATTGTACACCTAAAAATTCATTACGAAGGTGAATCTGTTAAGTGTTCTTACCATAATACAATTTTTTGAAAGAACAATGGGAACCATTGAGGGGGTTTTCATCTTGGGGTAGGGTTTCCAGGTAAAATATAGAACATCCAGTCATTTGAATTTCAGAAAACAACATAAATTTTAATATAAATATGTCCCAAATATTGCATGGTACCTACATATGCTAAAACACCGTTTGTTGTTTATCTGAAATCCAAATTTAACAGGAAATTCTGTAATTTTATTTGCTAAATCTAACAGCCCTATCCTGGGAGCAACCTGATTGTTTTTTTCATTTAAAGAGATCACTTCGGTTGCAAGTAGAGAACAGATTTGATGGGTGTAAGGCTGGAGGAAGGGAGACACTTTAGAAGGCTGAATTGCACTAACTAGATGACAGATAATTGGTAACTTAGGCTAAAGTTGTAGCAGTGAAGATAAAGGGGATAATCAAAATAAACAGGTCTTGGTGAAAAATAAAGAGGATGGAGGCATTATAGAGAATGTTCTACATTAAGGTACCCTTTTGATTTCTGATTTCTAGTATTTGCAGGATGACCATAATTTATCATCCAGAATTGAATAATTTTGCAAATGAAAGAGGATGCTAAACCAGGATGTATGGTCACTCTAGTAATTTGTAGCTTCTCTCTTTTTTTGATTGATCATTATTACCAATGCATATCGATTTTATTAAGCTTTTCAAAGAACAAAATTTTGGCTTTGTTTATCCTTCTAATTATATACTTTTATTCATTTAATCTTTGCTGTTATCTTTATTATTTCCTTCCTCTTTCTTTGACCTAACTATTCTGTTTGTAGTTTCTTGACATGGATACTTAGATCACTCATTCTCAACATTTGCTCTTTTCTAATACATATATCCTTTCTAAGACTATAGATTTTTCCTATAAGAATGGACTTACCTGCATCCCAGCTGTTAAGATATGTAGAATTTTCACTGTCATTCAATTAAGAATGTCTTCTATTTTTCATTGTTATGTTTTCCTTGACCCTTGTGTTATTTAGAGGTGTATTTCTTAATTTTCTATCATATGGGAACATTCTAGTTATCTTTTTATTAGTCATTACTTATTTCTACTGTGTCAGAACCTATCCTGTATGATTTCAATCTTTGAAATATTTGAGATTTGCGTCTTGCTTCAACATATTGTCGATTTTGGTGGATGGCCCACATGGACTTGGAAAGAATGTGTATTCTGCAGTTGATGGGTAGTGATCTGTAAATGTCAGATTAATTTGGTTAATACTGTTGTTCAAATATTCCACAACCTTGCTACTTTTAAAAAAAAATTCCATATCTTTGCTGATTTTTTGCTTGTTCTATCATTTTATAGGAAAGGTGTGTTAAAACTCACTCTATTTGTGAAATTGGTTTTTATTAACCTTTTATAATTTTGAAATGCAGCTATATCTTTAATAATTCTTATTTCCTTAAAGTTTACTTTTGTGACATTAATATAGCTAACCAACTTTTGTTTGGTTAGTGTTTGCGTGCTATAGCATGTTCTATCATTTAACTTTTAACCTTTCTGTATCATTATAATTCAGATGGGTCTCTTGTTAGAAACTTACACTTGTTTTGTTTTCTTTCAAATCCAGTTTGATAATTCTTATAGTTTAATAGGATTATAGTCCATTTATTTTTGGTATGACTTCTGATTTATTTGGGTATAAATCTAATATCAAATTTTCTTTCTTATATCTAATCTGTTTCAAGTTTGTTGTTGTTCCTTCTTGTCTTCTTTTGGATTTTTTTTTTTCATTTTTTCCCCTCTATTATTGTTATCACATATTGTTTTAATGGCTCACCTAGAGATTACAACATTTTTTTCTTGACTTATCAAGGTCTAATATTAGTGAGCTCTTCTATCTTTTAACAGAAAATGCAAGGATGTTAGAACACCTTAAAGAGTTGTGGAGAACAATTCCCAGCTATTATTATCCCCATATTACAGATGAAAATACTGATGTTCAGAAGAGTTTAGTGACTTGCTTATGCTCTCAGAGCTAATAAGTAGCAGAGGGATTTGAACTATGACAGCCACAGGTTGCACTCTCTAGAGTCCTTTATGGTCCATTGCTAATACATACTTTTATAGTGCTCGTGAGTCCACAGTCTACCCTCCCAGCCCCCACCCCCCACCCCCCCACCCACCACCAGTACATACTTTTAATTTGTATAGCATATCCTTTACTGTGCATCCTCACGTACATTATCTTATTTGATACTCTCAATAATTCTATTAAGTAGGTGGGAACAACAATATTACCACTTTTTGAAAAATAAAACTGGGCTCAGAGAGCTTAAGTTGCGAGGACACAGGCCTTAAGTGGTAAGTGCTGTCCTAAAACCAAATTCTTCCGATGTCTGCTCCATGCCATTTCCATTGTAAGTGTACTGGGCCCTGTTGCCAATATTTTTCTGAAATGTCTTTGATGACATAGAAGGAACTTCTGGCAAATCTGGAGGTGAAAAAGAAGGAATAGCTAATTGCTAATGTAACAGGTGAAAATGATTGCTCAGAACTAATAAAATGAAGCTCAACAAGGATAAGTGTAAAGTTGAACAAAATTACATTAAAAAATAATTTACTCAAGTTAAAGGATGGGGGAGAACTAGCTTGCCAGGAGTTCAGTCGAAGAAAGTTCTGGATTTCTTTAATTGTTGTTTATTTGTTGATTTATTAAAGGCTTATAGTTGCCTATAAGCTTAATATGAGCTAACTATGGTACGTGTCTGGGTGAAACCCCTCGTTGGCTTCAGTAGTTATGTATAGATTAATAATGTGGAGCATGGGCTTTGGAATCAGACTTAGCTCACATCCCAGCTCTAGCATTTACCAGCTGTGTGACCTTAGGTAATTCACGTTTTTTCTGTCTCAGTTTCTTCATGTGTAAAGTTAGATAATAACAGCACCTATTTTATGGAAAAACTGGAAGATTAAATTGAATAATGCATATATATATATACATATATATATATGTGTATATATATATATATATATATATATATATATATATATACATATATATGGCTTAATACTATATCTGACACTTAGTAACATTCAAAAAGTATCAGCTATTGGTAACTTGATTTCATCTGGAGTAAAACAACCAATTCTGCTTGACAAATACATAATAAATGTGGCCATAGCCAGGATTGGAAAGGCAATGGAAACTATTTCATATGGGGAATGACTGAATATACAGAATCTTTAGTCTGGAGGAGATAAAGCAAGAATGATAGAATGCACTTTTTCAAAGACTTTTTTTTAACCTTGAAGAAGAGGAATTATGCTTATTCTGTGTGGCTCCATGAGAAACAACCAGAGCCAATAGGCAGAGAGTAGGGAGGTTACAGGAGGCATATTTTGGCTCAATGTAAGCCAAAAAAAAATTCTTGCAAGAAGAGGGGTATGAGATATTCAGTGAAATATTGAGTCTCTCATAATAGGAGATAATGAAAGACTTCTGTCAAGGCTGATGAAAAAATGATTTCTCCAACAGGGAAGAAGCGGGCTTGATGAATTCTAAGATTTCTTTGACTCTGAGATTTGATTATATACCACTGGGAGGCAAGAGTCTCTGGATCCCAACAGGCCAAAGTAACATAAAGGATCCCATCTCCCCAAAAAGCCTACTGTTTTACCCTCTCAAAATCAGTGCCTATCCGAAATTTCTCCTTCTTCCCTGTGAAGCCATTCCAGACCAAGCCTCCAGTTAAAAACGAGAAAATAACATCTCACTAATTCTCCATACAATATACTTTCCTAAGCTCTAAAGATGGTGACTACAAACTCCATCAGTCCTTTCATCTTACTTCTTTGTTGACTCTTGTCCTCTGTAATTACATCTGCACCTATGGAAAATAAGTAGCTTTGGAGGGAAAAGCAGTATTTTTGGTAGGGAAAAAATAATGGCTATTTCTCCTCCGTGCAAACTCAGTAACTCCTAGAGCTACTCCTAGAGCTTTTAAGTCTGTCTGGCTTTTCATTCCAACATCTGGAAGAGGATGTGGCAGGAAGAGGTATATCAGGAAGGGGAAACAAGGTGAATGGACAGTGGGCTAGGAGCAGTGGTTGGACTACAATTCCAAGTCTCAAGTGCCACTTCCTAAGACTCATGGTCATGTTTGTGGATGTGGCCTTGGGAAAATATGCAACTCCCCACCCCCCACTCCCTGCCACAGTAAAGTATCACAGTAGAAAGGAATTCTCTGGGCAAAAAAATATAGGCACAAAAATAATAGTATAGCTAATAGCCTATGGCAAACTATGGTCTGCAAGCCAAAACCAGTCTACTGCTTGTTTTTGTAAATAAAGTTTTATTATGGCAGCCATGCCCATTTATTTACATATTGTCTATGGCTGCTTTTATGCTACAATGGCAGACTTAAGTATTTACAGTAGAGACTATATAGACCATAAAGTCTAATATATTCACTCTACAGCTCTTCACAAGAAAAATTTGCTGACCCTGGTCTACCATACTGTTCTCCAAAGTAGGAGTCAACCCAAGGACTGCATGAGACAATGAGTTGGGATATGGAAAGAAAGTTTTAGAATTTCTATTGTTGATTTTTTTCATCTCATCTTTTTTTACTTCTCTTCATATATATATATATATATATATGTATATATACATATATATATATGTATATGTATATAATTAGTACTAAATTTGTTGACAGATTTGGGTACACAATCCATGAAGTTCAGAGACCACTGGTCTACTGTTGTGTTCCTACATCAGAATCACCTGCAGAATGTTAAAATGCAGATTCTTGGGACTTACCTGTGGTAGGCAGAATAATGCACCCCCAGCCCAAAGATGTCCACATCCTAATCCCCAGAACCTGGGAATATGTTACCTTATGTGGTAAAAGGGGCTTTGCAGATATGATTACATGAAGGATGAGATGGGGATTATCCAGGTGGGCCCAGTGTAACCACAAAGGTCCTTTAAAGTAAAAGAAGGACGCAAGAGACTCAGAATCAGAGAAGGAGATGTGATGACAGAATCAGAGATCAGAATGATGCAGTTTCTGGCTTTGATGATGGAAGAAGGGGCCATGAGCTAAGGAATATAGGCAGCCTCTCTAAACTGGAAAAGGCAAGGAAACATTATACCCTAGAGCTTCCAAAAGGAACACAGCCCTGCTGACATCTTGATTTTTAGCCCACTGAGACTCATTTTGCACTTCTGACCTCCAGAACTGTAAGATAATAAATTTGTGTTAAATCACTGAGTTTATAATAATTTGTTATAGCGGTAACAGAAAATTAGTAAAAAAACTCATAGAGATTCTAATTCAGTATGCTGGATTTAGGAGTTTTGATCCCTACCAATAAAACGTGTTCCCTCAGACAAGTTGCTAATCATCATTTTTTTTAACACCTTTTTTGGAGTATAATTGCTTTACATTGTTGTGTTAGTTTCTGCTGTATAACAAAGTGAATCAGCTATATGTATACATATATCCCTATATCCCCTCCCTCTTGCATCTCCCTCCCACCCTCCCTATCCCACCCCTCTAGGTGGTCACAAAGCATGGAGCTGATCTCCCTGTGCTATGCAGCTGCTTCCCACTAGCTAGCTATTTCACATTTGGTAGTGTATATATGTCCATGTCACTCTCTCACTTCGTCCCAGGTTACCCTTCCCCCTCCCCATGTCCTCAAATCCATTCTCTACGTTGCTAATCATCATTTTTAAAAAGAAGTAATACTTCCAAAGGTTAATACCTACTTAGCTCATAAGGTTGTTTTGTGGATCAAGTGAGGTAATGGCTGAGAAGGTGCTTTGAAAAAAGTAAAAACACCATGCATATGTGAGCTATTACTGTTTGTCCTTGTGTTAGCCCACCTACATTTTATTTAATGTCACTTTACTTTTGTTATATTTTCAAGAGATAGCCAGCATGATTTTTCCCTCTAAAAGCTGAGAACACGGAACATGCAAACATTCTAGGGGCTTTGTCACTTATTACAACAATACACTTGGTATTTGGCGTTATGGTTTATGGAACAGTTTTATCTATATTATATCACTTGGTCTGAACAGAAAACTTGTAGTCCACTGATGTATTTATGTTAATAGCAGTAAGGGGGGGGGTTCATATATTTGTATCTGCTTGCAGAGGTGGATAATGTAGTGTGATGATTAGATACATGTATATATTGTAAATGCTTACCAAAACAAAGTTAGTTAACACGTCCCTTACCTCTATAATTACCATCTTATTATTATTGTTATAGTGAGAACATTAAAGCTCTACTCTCATAGCAACTTTCAAGTATACAATAACAGTATTGTTAACTATAGTCATCATACTCTACGTTAGATCATGGTAACTTATTCATCTTATAACTGGAAGTGTGTACACTTTGACCAACATATTCCCATATCCCCCAGCTCTCAGCCCCTGATAACCACCAGTCTAGTCTCTGTTTCTATGAATTTCATGTTTTTGAATTCCATGTATAAGTGAGATCATACGTATTTGCCTTCCTCTGTCTGACTTATTTCACTTAGCATAATGCCCTCAAGGTTCATTCATGTTGCTGTGAATGGCAGAGATTTCCTTCTATTTTCTGGCTGAATAATAATATTTCATTGCATATATATATACCACATTTTAAAAAATCCATTCATCCATCAGTGAACCCTTAGGTTATTTTCATGTCTTAGTAATGTTGCAATGAACCTGGGAGTGCAGATATCTTTTCGAGATAGTGATTTCATCTTCGAATATATACCCAGAAGTGCGATTGCTGGATCATATGGTAGTTCTACTTTTAATTTTTTGAGGAACCTCCATTCTTTTTTCCAAAGTGGCTATCTAGAGACTTCCCTGGTGGTCCAGTGGTTGGGACTCCATGCTTCCACTGCAGGGGGCACGGGTTTGATCCCTGCTCAGGGAACTAAGATCCTGCATGCCGTGCGGGACAGCCAAAAAAAAAAGACAAAGTGGCTATATCGATTTACATTTCTGCCAACAGTGCACCAGGGTTCCATTTTCTCCACATCCTTGCCAGCATTTTTTTATCTCTTGTCTTTTTGATAATAGCCATTCTAACAAGTGTTAGGTGATATCCCATTGTGGTTTTGATTTGAATTTCTCTGATGATTAGTGATATGGAACACCTTTTCACGTACCTGATTACTATAGCTTTGTAATATATTTTGAAATCAGGAAGCATGATGGCTTCAGCTTTGTTCTTCTTTGTCAGGATTGCTTTGGCTATTCAGGGTCTTCTGTGGTTTCATATAAATTTTATTTATTTATTTTTATTTGTTTGGTTGCGCCCGGTCTTAGTTGCGACAGGTGGGCTCCTTAGTTGCGGCTCACCAGCTCCTTAGTTGTGGCATGCAAACTCTTAGTTGTGGCATGCATGTGGGATCTAGTTCCCTGAGCAGGGATTGAACCTGGACCCCCAGCGTTGGGAGCGTGGAGTCTTAACCATTGTGCCACCGGGGAAGTCCCTCATATAAATTTTAGGATTTTTTTTTCTACTTCTGTGAAAGATGCTATTGGAGTTTTTTTTTTGTTTTTGTTTTTGTTACTGTTTTCTGGTACGCGGGCCTCTCACTGTCGTGGCCTCTCCTGTTGCGGAGCACAGGCTCTGGACGCGCAGGCTTAGCGGCCATGGCTCACGGGCCCAGCCACTCCACGGCATGTGGGATCTTCCCGGACCGGGGCACGAACCTGTGTCCCCTGCATCAGCAGGCAGACTCTCAACCACTGCACCACCAGGGAAGCCCACTATTGGAGTTTTGATAAGGATTATATTGAATCTATAGATGGCTCTGGGTAGGATGAACATTTTAATAATTTTAACTCTTCTGATTAATGAACATGAGATTTCTTTCTATTCATGTCTCCCTTCTTTCATGAATGTCTTATAGTTTTGATGTACGTATAGATTTTTCACTTCTTTGGTTAAATTTATCCTAAGTATTTTGTTGTTTTTGATGCTATTGTAAAATGGAATTGCTTTATTTCTTTTCCAAATAGTTCATTATTAGTGTATAGAAATGTAACTGATTTTTGTATGTTGATTTTGTATCCTGAAACCTTATTGAATTTGTCACTTAGGTCTAACAGTTTTTTGGTGGAGTCTTTAGGATATTTTATATACAAGATCATGTTGTTAGCAAACAGAGACGATTTTACTTCCCCTTTTCTGATTTGGATGCCTTTTTTTTTTTTTTTTTTTTCTTGCCTAGTTGCTGTGGCTAGGGCTTCCAGTACTATGTTGAATAGGTTTGGTGAAAACAGCACCCTTGTCTTGTAATTTATTTTAGAGGGAAAGCTTTCAACCTTTTACTGTTGAGTATGATGTTAGCTATGGGTTTGTCATATATGGCCTTTGCCGTGTTGAGATATGTTCCTTCTGTATCGAATTTATTGAGAGTTTTTATCATGAAATAATGTTGAATTTTGTCAAATGCTTGTTCTGCATCTATTGAGATGATCATATGATTTTTGCCTTTTATTCCATTAATGTGGTGTATCACATTAATTTATTTGCATATATTGAGCCATCCTTGCATCCTAGAGATAAATTCCACTTGATCATAGTGTGTGATCCTTTTAATGTGCTGTTAAATTAGGTTTGCTTGCATTGTGTTGAGAAATTTTGCATTATATTTATCATGGATATTGGCCTATAGTTTTATTTTCTTGTACTACCCTTATCTTTAATATCAGGGTAATGCTGGCCTTGTAAAATGGGTTTGGGAGTATTCCCCCCTCTTCAATTTTTTTGGAAGAGTTTCAGAATATTTGACATTAATTCTTTAAATGTTTGATAGAATTTGCTTGTGAAGCCATTTGATCATTATCTTTGTTGGGAGGTTTTTGATTACTGATTTAATCTCCTTGTTATTGGTCTGTTCAAATTTTCTATTTCTTCGTGACTCACACTTTGTAGGTTTTATGTTTCAAGGACAGTATCCACTTCTTGTAGACTGTTTAATTTGTTAGCATATAATTGTTTACAGTAGTCTTTTATGATCCTCTGCATTTCTGTGGTTATCATTTGTAATGTTTCCTTTATCCTTTATAATTTTGAGTCTTCTTTTTTTTATTGATAAGTCTAGCTAGAGGTTTGTCAATTTTATCTTCTTAAAAAACTGACTCTTAGTTTTGTTGATCTTTTCTATTGTTTTTCTAGTTTCTATTTCATTTATTTCTGCCTGATGTTTGTTATCTCCTTCCTTCTGCTACCTTTGGGCTTAGTTTTTTCTTGTTTGTTATTTCCTTGAGGCATAAAGTTAGGTTGTTTGTTTGAGATCTTTCTCTTTTTTTTTTTTTTTTATATAGGCATTTATCACTTTAAACTTCCTGCTAAGCACTGCTTTTTCTGCAACCCATAAGTTTTGCTTTGTTGTACTTCCATTTTTGTTTGTTGCAATATATTTTTTTAAATGTATCTTTCAATTCCTTTTTTGAGCTATTGGTTGTTCAAGAGTGCGTTGTTTAATTTCCATCAAATTGTGAATTTTCCAGTTTTCTTCCTGGTATTAATTTCTAGTTTCATAACATTGTGCTTGGAAAAGATACTTGGTATAATTTCAGTCTTTTTGAATTTACCGAGATTTGTTTTGTAACCTAACAAACATATGATCTATCCTGGAGAATGTTCCATATGCCCTTGAGAAGAATGTGTATTCTGCTACTCTTGGATGGAATGTTCTCTATATCTCTGTTAGAACTATTTGGTTTAAATATAGTTCAAGTTCAATGTTTTCTTATTGATTTTCTGTCTAGATGATCTAACCATTGTTGAAAGAGGGGTTTTGAAATGCCTATTTCAAATGCCTACTATTAGTGTATTGTTGTCTTGCAGATCTGTTATTATTTGCTTAATACATTTAGGTTCTCCAATGTTGGGTGCATATTTATTTATAACTGCTATGTCTTCTTGATGAATTTACCCCTTTATCATTATATAATGGCCTCCTTTATCTCTTGTTACAGTTTTCGACTTAAATTCTATTTTGTCTGATGTAAGTATAGCTACTCTTGCTCTCTTTTGGTTTATATTGTGTGGAATATCTTTTTCTATCCCTTCACTTTGAGTCTGTGTGTGTCCTTGAAGCTGAAGTGAGTCTCTTGTAGGCAGCATACAGTTTGATCTTTTTTAAAAAAATTTATTCAGTCATTCTGTCAGGCTGTATGATGTAGATTAAAGAACACAAAGTTTAAGCCATACAGATAACCCTGTTCAAACCCTGCCTATTTCACTTATTAGCTGAATAATTGTAAACATGTCACTCTGCTTCAGTTCATTTATCTCTCAAAAGGAATAACAATAGTTGTTATGCTACCTCATGGGGTTGTTATGAACATTAAATGCAATAATTCACGTAAAATGTTTAGTACCATTCAAAGAAGATAGTAAGCTCCCATTAAATGGTACCTGTTATTTCTTTTCCCTAAAATTAGGAATGTAAAATCATATAGTAGTTATTATTAGGGGTTTATAAACAAATAGACCTGGGTTGTGACCTTGAGTAAATTACTTAATTTCTCTGAGGCTTAGAGCTCTCTTCTACAAGTAAAGGTTAGAATAATGTCTACCTCATAGGGTTGTTAGTATTAAATAGGAATCATAAATTGCAGCATTTGACACAAAGTAGGAACTTTATAAATGGTAGCTGTTACAATTGTTGAGAAAAAATGAAATAGGGAGTTGTATCAACAACAAAGAACTCTATATCAACTACTCTTCTGCAATCTAATAGCAAATAAGAAAGTGTGGGTTTTCTCCTATAGCTATTGAGCAAAAGACATAAAAGTACACTTCTTCA
This sequence comes from Lipotes vexillifer, assembly GCF_000442215.2. NCBI lineage: Eukaryota > Metazoa > Chordata > Mammalia > Artiodactyla > Lipotidae > Lipotes > Lipotes vexillifer. Next base: position 2,277,912 of record NW_006793272.1, read on the forward strand.
TTGAGTCTGCCTTCCCAATTTACCCAGTCAGTTCATAGAAGAGATGTTTATGATAGTGCTTAGAATAAAACCTCATTCATATTATGTTGTAATAAATATTAGTTAAATCTGAATCTGGACTCATTCATTTAGATCATATTGAATAACTCAACATTCCATGTAATTTTTTGTTAGTGGCATTATTTTTAATTGAAAAATAAATAATATATGCATGCACATGGTAAAAATATCCAACAGTAAAAGGGTATGTACAATTAAATATAAGTTCAAACTCCAGCACTATTAATTATTTATCAACTGTATGGCCTCTGTGTCTGTTTCCTTGGCTATGAGAATCATGTCAGTACCTACTTTATAGGGTTGCTATGAGACTCAAATGTGTAAATCACTTAGAATAGTACTTGGCCTATGATAAGTTCTATTATGAGTTTAGCTTTTTGTCATGTGTCATTTGTATTTTTCTGTGAATTTCTCATTCATTTCCTGTCCCCATTTTAAAAAATCGGGTTGTGATATTTTTCTTTGGATTTGTAAAAGCTCTTTATTATTAAGGTACTTTGTCCTCTACCATATTTTTAAACCTTTTTTTCCTTAGATTTTAATTTGTCTATGGATTTTTCTCATAGTATTAATTTTTGCGTAAAGAAATTTTAAATTTTTTATAGTTGGATTTATCAGTCTTTCTTTCTTTTGCCTTAAGTTTTCAGGGGTTTGAGTCTTATTTACAGGGCCCTTCCACATTCCAAAACTATTTTTAAAATTCTCCCATGTTCTCTTCTACTGCTTTTACAGTTATCCTCTTTGGTCTATCTGGACTTTATTCTGTTGTAAGAAGTAAAATAGTGATCTACCTGTATTTCTTTTCCAAATGGGTAGCCAGTTGTTCTAGCACTATTTATTGAATATTCTATGTAAGTTAAAATTCTTGCTATCTCCCAGATGACTGGGTGCTCTATTTTTCTTCAAGTCCAAATAGAATGTAGCCCAATCCTAATTCACTCCACTTTAATTTTTCGTCTGGTCTTGATTTGAATGCAAGTTGACTTGGGGAGACATATTTCTTAGGCAAATTACTTTCTCTCCTTATAAATTAAAAAAAAATAAAAAAGAGGTACAAAGTAAGTGGTTGCACCTATCTTTAAGATTCTTTTAACTACCATCCTATGAGAATTGTTAAAAAAGTAAGAATTCCCCATTGAAGGACTGGATATAAAACTCTTTGTCACCTAATATTCTGTTATGTGGGTAAATCATAATTGATTAAACCATGACTCTTCTATCTGACATTAGCATAATTTTCCCTGTACTATCTATTACATGTATTACTATGCTGACTGACTATTCTCAGACATATATTTGTTTTTCTCTTAGGATAGCTTTTTAAATGTGCAATTACTAGTTCAAATGATATAACTTTTTAAACATTTTTATTGAAGTGTAATGTACATACAGAAAAATGCACATAAGTGCACAACTTGACAAATTTTCACAAAGTGAACACACCCATATAACCAACAATAAGACCTAGAAATAGAATGTTACCAGCACCTCAAAAGCCTCCCTCATACCTCTTTCAATTATTACTTCCTCCCAAGGGTAAGCACTATCAGGACTTCCAACAGTCTATATTAGTTTTGCCAGACTTAAAAATTATTTGGAATAATAGAGTATGTAGTTATTTTGGGGGCCTCTTTCATTCAACGTTTGTAATATTTATAGTTATAAAGCATTGATTTTAATTGCTGTATAGTATTTTATTGTGTGAATATATCACAATTTACTTATTCACTTTACTGTTAATGGGCATGTGACTATTACTTTTTCAATCATGAATGTTGCTGCTATGAACACTTTATGCATTTCTGTTGGGTATATGCTTAGGAGTAGGCATATACCTTAGAAATGACTATTGCATGTATACCTTAGAAATCAGTGGATCGTAGAGTATGCACATGTGAAGCTTTTATGTATTTATTTTTATACCAAATTGCTTTCCAGAAATGTATATTTATAATGATAGAAAACAATAATCACTCTTAAGTGATAGACCCTTTCAACTTTAAGTATTTTATTTAATGCTCATAATAACCCTATGAGGTAGTGTTATTCTTTTTTATTGATGAGTGAACAGAGGTTCCGAGATGTTAAATAATCTGCCCAAGTCCACAGTTAGTTAGAAAGTGGATGAGTCAGAATTTGAACACAGATTTGTCTGACTTTCAAGGGCATGCTCCTTCTACTATACCTCCTGTATTAGATTCCTAGGGCTGTTGTAATAAGGTACCACAAACTGTATACCTTAAAACAATAGAAATTTACTCTCTTACAATCTTGGAGGCTTGGAGTCCAAAGTTAAGGTGTTGGCAGGGCCAGGCTCTCCTAGCTTCTGGTTGTCACCAGCAATCCTTGGTGTTCCTTGGCTTGCAGCTACAAAACTCCGATGTCTGCATTCACAGTCACATGGTAGCCTTCCCTCTGTGCATCATTGTCTTCACATGGCTGTCTTCCATCTGTGTATGTCTGTCTATCTCTGTGTCTTTTCTCCTTTTCTTACAAGGGCACCAGTCATACTGGATTAAAGGCCCACCCTACTCCAGTATGACCTCATTTTAACTTGATTACATTTTCAAAGAAAGACCTTATTTCCAAATATGACTGAATTCACAGGTACCAAGGCTTATGACTTCAACATATCTCTTGGGGGGGACAAAATTTAACCCACAACACCTTCCTGCCTATCTTATTTCAATCATTCAGCATTGAACAAAGTGGGTAAAAAGGTCCATGTTTTTGTTTAAAATTACAGTTTTTATTGCTGCAGAGCTGATGTCTGTGGGGTATGTACCTTCAGGAACAGCACTTGTATATGACTTGCCAGGAGGATGGATGCAGTGGCTGGGCTGAGTTCAGTGCCAGGCTAATGTTCTTTCCACCAGGTGGGCTTAGCCACCCAAACATTCATAACACTAGCTAGTATTCTAATTGGAGCCGTGTGTTCTCATGTGTGCTAGGAAAAAGGGATATAGGGGCCAGGTGAGGCCCAGGTTGAGGGAGGGCCATACCTATTTACTTATTTCTGCAGATGGGCACTGGCATTTCAGAAACTGCATTTCTGTTGTTGGCAGGGCAGGCTGTCCAAAAGCTCCTATTTTTTCCTCTCACGAGAAATCCCTGTTTTCTCTCAAACCTCAGGAGGATTATAATCAGTACTTGTGTTTTTTTAATGAACACCTGCCAAGGGCCACAAAGTATGCTAGGGATTTTGTGCACACTATTTCTAATTCTTAACATTTAAGGTAGGTATTATTTATATAAATGCATCCCCTGGAATTAACTGCCATGGTGGAAAGCAGGTGATAGCACCTGGTTGACAGCATGATCTAAAGGAGGAGGACACATGTCAGTGCCAGATGCTCTGTAGCAAATCAGATTGTCCTGATGTTAGAAACACAGAGGCTGAAAGACCTATAAGCACTTTGCTTCAGAAAGAATGACTCCTAGGGACATCTGGAGTCTGGGCATCAGGTTAGGATCCCCAAAAGGATAAACCTATTAGAGTCTTTCTTGAAAATCACAAGGGATATACCATTCAGGTCTCTTTTCAGAGAGATGAGCACAGATCTAAACTGGACCTGTAGGAAGGAAAGGTTACTTCTGTGGCACTATCTTTTCCATATCCTTACAACAAACAGGGCAAAACCATACTCAGATCAAATCCCTAAGGCCAGAGAACTTTAATTACAATTTGATAGATGGGCAAGTGGTAGGAGAGGATAGTGTCAAGAAGACTGAAACCGGAGGGTTTCCTTGTTTCTCGAATGCAGAGGTCACAGACCAGTAACCCAGGATTTGAATCCGGCCCACAGATATTTTTTGTCTTTCCCACATAGTTAGTTATTTTTTTTTATTCAATTTCAGTTGCTGTCATGCAAAAAAAAAAAAATAATCAGGAAACTTTATATAAAATTCCATATTTCTGACTTATTGAAATGTAACTGAGTCCACATTCCAACGTGGCTCAGTTGCAGCTGCTCCCTTTTAGAAGGCAGGCTCCTGATTTGCCATGGTCCCCTCCAGTGTTGATGCTGGGTCACTTTTTGATGTTGTCTACTTGGTCCCTGAAGCTTTTGAGTTTGTGACCCCCTGCTCTAGATCTTTGGCCAGGATGGATTTGGAATGAGGCCAGATCCAACTCTCTACTAAAAATAAAATAAATAAAATACCACCAAAATTGAGAGATCAGTTATTTTGGAGGTGGTGGAAGAATTCTAAAATTGATGGTTGAACAACTTTGTGAATATACTAAAAAAGAACCCATTGAATTTTAGACTTTAAATGGCTGAATTATATTGTGTGACTTATATCTCAATAAAGCTGTTTCAAAAAATAGAAATCAGATAAGAGTTAGGGAGGAAAACACAAATGAATCAACTTCTCAATACTAGTCTTTGTCACTGAACTCTTAGAAAGTCTCTAATATTGTAATACTGGGGTGGCAGTAGACTCGAGTGGTTAAGAGCATGAGAAATGAAATAAAGATTAGAAATACTACCTACCTCATGGGGTCGTTAGGAGGAGTAAATGAGGCACATGGCACTCTGCCTGGTATGTGGTAAGTAACAGATAAAGGTGAGGTATTATTGGCTACTATGGCACAGAAGAGACCCAAGAAAACTTAACAACACTGACATTGTGAACCCAGATAGTTCCCTGAACCCTGGAGCAGCTCTTCCTGTGGCCTCTCCAAATGTCCAGTTGTTTCTAGGTGGCTACAGATCCTCAGCCAGAACTCTAGGAGCCTCAGAGTCTCTTAATTGATAAAGTAAAAATAGTATATACTAATACTGCAATGTCTAGGGAAGTGGGGACAACCTGTTTGTACCTTATTCAAGCAATGTGATGTAGTAGAGTCTCCACAATGTTAAGAGTGGGGAGACCTGAATTCTAATATTGCTTCCACTCCAAACTGGATTCCCTTTAAAGAATACTATACAGTGGTATTTACCCTGCTTGCTTTATGCTTCCAAAGTAAGCATACAACTACTTGGAATAGTACAAAATTACACATAAGGTAAGGTATGTTTATTCAAATACATAAATCAGTGACCCCAATCAGGTGACAGGCATACTCCCAGAGAAAGTCTAAGGGTGTGAAATTCTTGTAATAAGAGGGACTCGAGGATGGTTTGATAGTTATAGACCCATTGTCTTTGTAAAGAGTCCCCAGAGGATGATGAAGCTGTTGGCAATCAGAGCAGATGTAGCATGGGCTACCATATACCATGAAAGAAAGAGAGCTTCTGGCAAAAGAAAATCATCAGACCAATGTCTGTCTTCACCCTATTACAGAGTGGAAAATATCAGCTTCCCTAGATTAGAGGGTAGGGCTCCAAAGCAGAGAAAATTACATTCACACCCAGAAATGGGAAATTTCTTCTCTGGGAAGAGCTAGGCTGTCATTAGGAGAGTGGGTAGGTAGCTGTGATTTTCTTCTTCTGAAGTTCTTTATGACTCTCCATAAAATTCTAAGAAAGAGTTTAGAAATCGATTAACCCTGTTATATCTCCCCTCACACACAGAGCTGTCCAAATAACTTCAGATACGTCATCCAGTGGATATGGGATAAGCAGGGGCATTTTGCCAATGCAGCAGTTGGTAGGTCATCTTAATGAGCTAAGGGCAGGCACATTCAGCTCCAGTAGAGTCTGGTGAGGGACAGCTGATCTCTAATGTTCCCCAACACAATCTTCCAGTTGAAACTGGTGGACTAAGGCAGTAGTAGTCACCAGCAGCTCCTTCTAACACCTTTTGTTATGTCAAGAGATATTTTAATATTAGAGAGTCAAGGAGGGAGCTGAGAGAGAGGGAGTAAGGTGGGAGTATTCATGGGACTTGAAGGGAGGGGTGTCCTTTCAACATGGAAATACATATGTTAGGTAGTGATCCAGAGTGGTTAAGAGCATGGGTTGTGGCATCAAATAGACCTGATTTATACCCTGGCTCTGCCACTTATACTCTCAGCTAATTATAAAATGGGATGAATACAATACTGATCTTAAGTAGCTCTTATGAGGAGAAAATGAGATTACATACTGAAAGCATGTAGCACATTTCCTGGTACATAGGAAGTGCTAAAAGTTAGTATTAAAGATTCATGCACCCCAATGTTCATAGCAGCATTATTTACAATTGCCAGCATATGGAAGCAACCTAAGTGTCCATGAAATAATATTCAGCCATAGAAAAGAATGAAATTTTGCCACTTGCAGCAACATGGATGGACTTGGAGGACATTATGCTAAGTTCTGAAATAACTCAGACAGAGAAAGACAAATACTGTGTGACATCACTTATATGTGGAACCTAAAGAAAATACAACAAACTAGTGAGTAAAACAAAAAAGAAGCAGACACAGAGAACAAACTAGTGGTTGTTTACCAGTGGGGAAAAGAAAGGGGAGAGGGGCAATATAGGGGTCAGAGGTAAAAAGAGTTGGAAAGTTAGCAGCCTCACAACAGCGCCTACAGTGAAGCCTGACATGATGCCTTGAATGACACAAGGATGCTCCTTTTGGAGCACATACTATAATTCCTGTCTGTAATACACATATTTGATGATGATGTTTAATTTGGAATTTCATACACCCTTTCATTCTTGTACATGGTTTTGTGCATGCATATGATCTTGACTTTAATTCTATAAGCTCCCTAAGTTCAGGGACTTGGTTTTCTATTTATATGTTATCTACAACAGTGCTTAGCATAGTTGCTGGAAGCACTGGGGACTCTTAATAAGTAGTGATTGAACGTCACTGAGTTTAGGGAAATACGTAAAGAAGTTAATACATAGAATAAATCGATTAAAAGGAAGTTTTAGATCCAACAAAACATTAAGTACCTAGATGGATCAATCTCAGAACCAATTTTATCAAATACAGTAATAACATCAAAGTTTTATTACTAGGAGCATTTTTTTTTTTTTTTTTTCTGTATGCGGGCCTCTCACTGTTGTGGCCTCTACCGTTGCGGAGCACAGGCTCCGGACCGCAGGCCCAGCAGCCATGGCTCATGGGCCCAGTCGCTCCACGGCATGTGGGATCTTCCCAGACTGGGGCACGAGCCCATGTCCCCTGCATCAGCAGGCGGACTCTCAACCACTGCGCCACCAGGGAAGCCCACTAGGAGCATTTTTATAATGCTTTGTCATTTATGAATTGTTCTCCTACTCTCTTTCTCTCAAAGTAGCAAATCTGAATGGAAATAGAACTTAGGTGTTCAGCTGTCAATTAAATAATTAGGGTAAAAATATTATTCCCAGGAAATGGAATAGCAAAAATTAACATGTATGGAGCAACTACTATAAGATAGGCAAAATTCTAAGTGATTTCCATGTACTCTCTTATTTAATCCTCTCAACAAACCTGTGGAAGAGGTATGGCATTATTCCAATTTTATAGATGAAAAAGCTGAGACTTAGGTGAATTTATTTGCCCAAAGTCACATAGCTAGGAATTGAATGAAGATGACTATTCACCAAAAAGACTGAGTCAACGAACCTGCAATGAAGTTTTACCATAGGAGGAACTAGACAGAGCTGATTGAGAAGACTCTTTACAGCCTCATATCTAGAAAACAAATTGTGATGAGAAAAACATTAGCCAACTCACAATAGAATAATCAGAATAATGAATGATGTCTTGGCTAACAAAAACTAATCCGAAGTTTAAATGACATATTGGATCCAAAGGAAAAGCTTCACACTCGTAAGTATTTTTTCCAAAGGAACATGATATACAGAGAGGGGATAGGTCTTTGTGTGGAACTGAACAGAACTTTACAGAAAAACATAGGTTCTCTATAACAAGAAGAATAATTTTTAAAAGGCCCAAACAAGGAGTCAAGAGAACACAATATGTAAAGTAACTAGAGTTGTTCAGTATGGGAATATTTTTTAACATCTTTATTGGAGTATAATTGCTTTACAATGTTGTGTTAGTTTCTGCTGTATAACAAAGTGAATCAGCTATACATATACATATATCCCCATATCCCCTCCCTCTTGCGTCTCCCTCCCACCCTCCCTATCCCACCCCTCTAGGTGATCACAAAGCACAGAGCTGATCTCCCCATGTGATGCAGCTGCTTCCCAGTAGTTATTTTACACTTGGTAGTGTATATATGTATATATGTCAATGCTACTCTCTCACTTCGTCTCAGCTTACCCTTCCCCCTCCCCATGTCCTCAAATCTATTCTCTACATCTGCATCTTTATTCCTGTCCTGCCCCTAGGTTCATCAGAACCATTTTGGGTTTTTTTAGATTCTATCTATATGTGTTAGCATACGGTATTTGTTTTTCTCTTTCTGACTTACTTCACTCTGTATGACAGACTCTAGGTCCATCCACCTCACTACAAATAACTCAATTTCATTTCTTTTTATGGCTGAGTAATATTCCATTGTATATATATGCCACCGCTTCTTTATACATTCATCTGTCGATGGACACTTAGGTTGCTTCCATGTCCTGGCTATTGTAAATAGTGCTGCAGTGAACATTGCGGTACATGACTCTTTTTGAATTATGGTTTTCTCAGGGTATATGCCCAGTAGTGGGATTGCTGGATCATATGGTAGTTCTATTTTTAGTTTTTTAAGGAACCTCTGTACTGTTCTCCATAGTGGCTGTATCAAGTTACATTCACAAAAATAAACAAATGGGACCTAATGAAACTTAAAAGCTTTTGCACAGCAAAGGAAACCATAAACAAGATGAAAAGGCGACCCTCAGTATGGGATTTATTGAGCACAAACTTGTAGACTTATTGCAATGAGATCTTTACCCAAATGTAAAGGGGCGATTTTTTTTTTTTTTTTTCAGTATGCGGGCCTCTCACTGTTGTGGCATCTCCCCTTGCGGAGCACAGGCTCCGGACGCGCAGGCCCAGCGGCCATGGCTCACGGGCCCAGCCGCTCGGCGGCACGCGGGACCTTCCCGGACCGGGGCACGAACCCGCGTCCCCTGCATCGGCAGGCGGACTCTCTACCACTGCGCCACCAGGGAAGCCCAAAGGGGCGATTTTAAGGGGATAGCTCAGAACTGTCTTTCTTAAAGGATCCCTGTTTTCAGCCCACCCTAATGATCTGAGTGGGTTGACTCTTCTGTAAAACTGCCTTATTATGTGATCTTTTTGCATGGGTTCAGGCCCATTCAAAAACTGCAAATACTTGGCACAGCCATGTGTCTGGCTTGAGCAGGACTTGGTCAATGGATGTGGATCATAGACTTACTTATAAAAGTAAAGCAACTTACTGACTGGCCCAAGTCCTTAGCTCAAACTAGTGGTCAATCTGACAGGAAAGGAAGCAGAGTTTCTTAGAATCTACTGGTCAACACCACCTCCCTAAAGCGCCTTGGTCATCTAGCCCAGTGGTTTTCAAACTATAATTTTCAGGTTCAGAGGGCTCCACAGGGATGCCTCAGGGGGTTCCTTAAATGCTTTTTAAAATGATCTTTTTATGAATGAATGAATACAAAGTTGTAAAAATACAGTACATGGCTTATCTTCTCTGGTTTCTGACCCCAATTTGATTAAATCTAGTGCATTCATTAATTGATATCTTGCCCAGGCTGTAAGGCTGTGCTTATCTAATATCCTTATCTAATATACCAAAACTCAGAACTGGGCCTTTACATATTTGGCTTGGACTTTCCCATGTTTTCTCTCTCTGCCCATGTTCATTTTCTAAATCTGGATGCTCAGTACCCATTGCTGAAAACTGTCTTTAGTTCATGTGCACAGTGTCTGGGATGATTTTGCAAAGTCACCTCATGGATTAATGAGAATCAGTCATGTAAATCTAAAAGGAAAATTCTTTTCATTTGGGACGTGATACTTCTAAATTTAATGTAAATAAAAATAATAAATTAGCTCAAGTACGGTTATAACAATCCCAGTACATGGTGTAGAGGGTGTTGATGAAAAATCCCTAATATACTATTTACAAGGCAGTAGATACATAGACTTTGTTAATATCCTTGGGGAGCTTGACTTTGACAGAATTATTTCCATCTAAAAATTCTCTTTGGTCTAGCTCCACTCAATCCGATTTATCTTCTGGACTTTGAGCTACAGAAAAGCTAACAGGCACTTCAAAACACTCATTGAAAACACAAAGGTTGATTATTATTGTGTGAACAGGTTGAAAAATAAAGCTTTTGGCAACTGCTACATCTGGGGGTTGTAGTTAATGACCTTTTTGGATCAGTGCCCAGGACATGGATCTTCCACGTGCGTGGCTCTGCTAAGGTTGCAACCAATCTGAAGCAGGCAGGGTAACAATATAATAAAACAGCCTGAGATCCTCCAGACTGCAGTGCCAAGCACAGCACATCTCCACGCACCCACGGAGTTGAGGTATCGGCCAGCCATTTCATACTAGGAACTCTGGTCTGAAGTGCTGGGGGCAAGGCCTCTGTGGCACGCTAGGAGCAAGTGAAACTAGATGAAGCACAAAGGAAAAGGAAAATAAAATGTATCCACCACTTTTTGAAAGGTCGCTTTACAATGCTTCGCTGTTAAGAAAGGTCTACTTTAGTACCTGTTTTCACTAACTGAAAGAAATCCAAAGAAGCTCCTCCAAGCTCCTTCCCGGGAACTACCATAGCATCTCAGCATCAAGCTGCCATAGCTTTGAACTATGTCTGTGGCATCTGTGCTTTGTCTGGATTTGTTTTATGCATCCATTAGCAAGATGTGTCAAAAGTGCTTTAGAGATTGGTTCAAGATGGCAGGGTAGAATGACATGTGTTCACTCCCTCTTGCGAGAGCATGGGAACCACAACTAACTGCTGAACAATCATCGACAGGAGGACACTAGAACTCACCAAGAAAGATACCCTACATCCAAAGACAAAGGAGAAGCCACAATGAGACGATAGGGACACAATCACAATAAAATCAAATCCTATAACGACCGAGTGGGTGACTCAAAAACTGGAGAACAATTTTACCCAATGGAGAACAGAAGTCCACCCACTGGAATGAAGGTTCTGAGCCCCACATCACACTTCCCACTTGGGAGTCCAGCAAAGGAGGAGGAATTCCCAGAGAATCAGACTTCAAAGGCTAGTGGGATTTGATTGCAGGACTTTGACAGGACTGGGGGAAAACAGAGACTCCAGTCTTGGAGGGTACACACAAATTAGTGTGTGCATCAGGACCAAGGGGGAAGGAGCAGTGACCCCATAGGAGACAAAACTAGACCTACCTGCTAGTGTTGGAGGGTCTCCTGCAGAGGTTGGGGATGGCTGTGGCTCACCACGGGGACAAGGACATTGACAGCAGGAGTTCTGGGAAGTACTCCTTGGCATGAACCCTCCCGGAGTCTGCCACTAGCCCCACCAAAGAGCCTGTAGGTGCCAGTGCTGGGTCGCCTCAGGCCAAACAACCAATAGGGAGGGAACTCAGCCCTATCCATCAGCAGACAAGCATATTAAAGCTTTACTGAGCTCTACCCAACAGAGAAACATCCAGCTCTATGCACCACTAGTTCCTCCCATCAGGAAGCTTGCACAAGCCTCTAAGATAGCCTCATCCACCAGAGGGCAGACAGCAAAAGCGAACTACAATCCTGCAGCCTGTGGAATGAAAACCACATTCACAGAAAGTTAGACAAAATGAAAAGGCAGAGGACGATGTACCAGATGAAGGAAAAAGCTAAAACCCCAGAAAAACAACTAAATGAAGTGGAGATAGGCAACCTTCCAGAAAAAGAATTCAGAATAATGATAGTGAAGATGATCCAGGACCTTGGAAAAAGAATGGAGGCAAAGATCGAGAAGATGCAAGAAATGTTTAACAAAGACCTAGAAGAATTAAAGAGGAAACACCTACAAGAATTAAAGAACAAAAAACCAGAGATGAACAATACAATAACTGAAATGAAAAATACACTAGAAGGAGTCAGTAGCAGAAAAACTGAGGCATAAGAACAGATAAGTGACCTGGAAGAAAGAATGGTGGAATTCACTGCCACAGAAAAGAATAAAGAAAAACAAATGAAAAGAAATGAAGACAACCTGAGACCACTGGGACAACATTAAATGAACCAACATTTGAATTATAGGGGTCCAAGAAGGAGAATAGAGAGAGAAAGGACCCAAGGAAATATTTGAAAAGATTATAGTCAAAAACTTCCCTAACATGGGAAAGGAAATACCCACCCAAGTCCAAGAAGTGGAGAGAGTCCCAGGCAGGATAAACCCAAGGAGAAACAGGCTGAGACACATAGTAATCAAACTGACAAAAATTAAAGACAATGAAAAATTATTAAAAGCAACAAGGGAAAAATGACAAATAATATACAAGGGAATTCCCATAAAGTTAACAGGTGATTTCTCAGCAGAAACTCTACAAGCCAGAAGGGAGTGGCATGATATATTTAAAGGGATGAAAGGGAAGAACCTAAAACCAAGATTACTCTACCTGGCAAAGATCTCATTCAGATTCAATGGAGAAATCAAAAGCTTTAAAGACAAGCAAAAGCTAAGAGAACTCAGCACCACCAAACCAGCTCTACAACAAATGCTAAACGAATTTCTCTAAGGGGGAAACAGAAGAGAAGAAAAGGACCTACAAAAACAAACCCAAAACAATTAAGAAAATGGTAATAGGAACATACATATTGATAATTACCTTAAATGTGAATAGATGAATTGCTCCAAGCAAAACAAAGAGGCTTGCTGAATGGATACAGAAACATGACCCATATATATGCTGTCTACAAGAGACCCACTTCAGACCTAGGGACACATACAGACTGAAAGTGAGGGGACAGAAAAAGATTTTCCATGCAAATGGAAATCAAAAGAAAGCTGGAGTAGCAATACTCATATCAGATAAAATAGACTTTAAAATGTTACAAGAGAAAAGGAAGGACACTAAATAATGATCAAGGGATCAATCCAAAAAGAAGATATAACAATTATAAATATATATGCACCCAACATAGGAATACCTCAATACATAAGGCAAATGATAACAGCTATGAAAGAGGAAATTGACATTAACACAATAATAGTGGGGGACTTTAACACCTCACTTACACCAATGGACAGATCACCCAGACAGAAAATTAATAAGGAAACACAAGCTTTAAATGACACAATAGACCACGTAGATTTGATATTTATAGGACATTCCATCTGAAAATGACAGATTACACTTTCCTCTCAAGTGCACATGGAACATTCTCCAGGGTAGATCGCATCTTGTGTCACAAATCAAGCCTCAGTAAATTTAAGAAAACTGAAATCATATCAAGCATCTTATCCAACCACAACACTCTGAGATTAGAAATCAAATACTGGGAAAAAAATGTAAAAAACACAAACACAGGGAGGCTAAACAATACGTTACTAAATAACCAAGACATCACTGAAAAAATCAAAGAGGAAACCAAAAAACACCAAAAGACAAATGACACTGAAATCACGATGACCCAAAACCTATGGAATACAGCAAAATCAGTTCTAAGACAGAAGTTTATAGCACTATAATCCTACCTCAAGAAAAAAGAAAATCTCATATAAATAATCTAACCTTACACCTAAAGGAACTAGAGAAAGAAGAACAAACAAAACCCAAAGTGACTATAAGGAAAGAATTCATAAAGATCAGAGCAGAAATAAATGAAAGAGAAACAAAGAAAACAATAGCAAAGATCAATAAAGCCAAAAGCTGGTTCTTTGAGAAGATAAACAAAATTGATAAACCTTTAGAGAGATTCACCAGGAAAAAGAGGGAGAGGATCCAAATCAATAAAATTAGAAATGAAAAAGGAGAAGTTACAACAGACACAGCAGAAATACAAACATCATAAGAGAATACTACAAACAACTCTATGCCAATAAAACGGACAACCTGGAAGAAATGGACAAATTCTTAGAAAGGTATAACCTTCTAAGACCGAACCAGGAAGAAATAGAAAATATGAACAGACCAATCACAAGTAATGAAATTGATACTGTGATTAAAAACCTTCCAACAACCAAAAGTCCAGGACCAGATGGCTTCACAGGTGAATTCTATCAAACATTTAGAGAAGAGCTAACACCCATCCTTCTCAACCTCTTCCAAAAACTTGCAGAGGAAGGAATACTCCCAAACTCATTCTACAACACCACCATCACCCTGGTACCAAAACCAGACAAAGATACTAAAAAAAGAAAATTACAGACCAATATCACTGAGGAATATAGATGCAAAAATCCTCAACAAAATACTAGCAAACAGAATCCAACAACACATTAAAAGGATCATACACCATGATCAAGGGGCATTTATCCCAGGGATGCAAGGATTCTTCACTATACGCAAATCAATCAATATGATACACCATATTAACAAATTGAACGATAAAATCTATATAATCATCTCAGTAGATGCAGAAAAAGCTTTTGACAAAATTCAAGACCGATTTATGATAAAAAAACTCTCCAGAAAGAGGGCATAGAGGGAACCTACTTCAAAATAATAAAGGCCATATACAACAAACCCACAGCAAACATCATTCTCAATGGTGAAAAACTGAAAGCATTTCCTCTAAGATCAGGAAAAAGACAGGGATGTCCATTCTCACCACTATTATTCAACATAGTTTCAGAAATCCTAGCCACAGCAATTAGAGAAGAAAAAGAAATAAAAGGAATACAAATTGGAAAAGAAGATGTAAAACTGTCATTGTTTGCAGATGACATGATATTATACATAGATAGTCCTAAAAGATGCCACCAGAAGAGTACTAGAGCTAGTCAATGAATTTGGTAAAGTTGGAGGATACAAAATTAATGCACAGAAATCTCTTGCATTCCTATACACTAACAACAAAAATCAGAAAGAGAAGTTAAGGAAACAATCCCATTCACCACTGCAACAAAAAGAATAAAATACCTAGGAATAAACCTACCTCAGGAGGTAAAAGACCTGTACTCAGAAAACTATAAGACACTGATGAAAGAAATCAAAGATGACGCAAACACATGGAGAGATTTACCATGTTCTTGGATTGGAAGAATCAATATTGTGAAAATGACTATACTACCCAACACAATCTACAGATTTAATGCAATCCTTATCAAAATACCAATGGCCTTTTTTACAGAACTAGAACAAAAAATCTTAAAGTTTGTATGGAGACACAGAAGACCCTGAATAGCCAAAGCAATCTTGAGGGTAAAAAAAACGGAGCTGGAGGAATCAGACGCCCTGACTTCAGACTATACTACAAAGCTACAGTAATCAAGACATTATGGTACTGGCACAAAAACAGAAATATAGATCAATGGAACAGGATAGAAAGCCCAGAGATAAACCCATGCACCTATGGTCAACTAATCTATGACAAAGGAGGCAAGGATATACAATGGAGAAAAGGCAGCCTCTTCAGTAAGTGGTGCTGGGAAAACTAGACAGCTACATGTAAAAGAATGAAATTAGAGCACTTCCTAACACCATACATAAAAATAAACTCAAAATGGATTAAAGACCTAAATGTAAGACAGGACACTATAAAATTCTCAGAGGAAAACATAGGAAGAACACTCTTTGACATAAATTACAGAAAGATCTTTTTTGATCCACCTCCTAGAGTAATGGAAATACAAACAAAAATAAATAAATGGGACCTAATGAAACTTAAAAGCTTTTGAATAGCAAAGGAAACTGTAAACAAGATGAAAAGACAACCCTCAGAATGGAAGAAAATATTTGCAAATGAATTTTCTGTTTTCAGTATTTTGTATTTGGGGGTCATTCTAACCAGCATGTAGTGATATCTGTTTTAATTTGACATTCTCTAATCATATATAATGTTGAATATATATTCGTATACTTACCATCTGTATGTCTTCTTTGGTGAAATGTCTGTTCAGGTCTTCAAGCCATTTTGTAATTAGGTTGTTTGTTTTCTTACTGTTTAAGAGTTCTTTGTATATTTTGGATAATTGTCCATCAGATGTGTCCTTTGCAGATTGTTTTCGCAGTCTAGGCTTCTCTTCTCATTCTCTTGACATTGTCATCCACAAAGTAGAAGTTTTTAGTTTTAATAAAGTCCAGCTTATCAATTCTTTCTTTAATGAATCATGCTTTTGCTGTTATATTTAAAAAGTGATCACCATGCCCAAAGTCATCTAGGTGTTCTCCTAGGAGTTTTCCAATTTGGGGTTTTACATTTAGGTCTATGATCCATCTTGAGTTAATTTTTGTGAGGGATGAAATGTCTGTGTCTATATTCATTTTTTGCATATGGATGGCCAGTTGTTCCAGAACCATTTATTGAAGAGACTAACTTTGCTCTATTTTGCTTGTCATCTTTTCTTGTTGTCAGAGATCAGTTGACCATATTTATATGGGTCTATGTCTGGACTATCTATTATCTTCCATTGATCTGTTTTTCTATTCTTTCCCTGATACCACACTATCTTGATCACTGTAGCTGTATAGTAAGTGTTGTAGTTGGGTAGTGTCAGTCCTCTAACTTTATTCTTTTTCAATATTGAGTTGGCTATTTTGGGTATTTTGCCTCTCCATATAAACTTTAGAATATGTTTGTCAATGTCCACAAAATAACTTGCTGGTATTTTAATAGGGATTGCATTGAAACTATATATCAAGTAGGGAAGAACTGACAACTTGAAAGTATTTAGTCTTCCTGTCTATGATTATGGAATACCTTCCATTTATTTATTTCTTCTTTGATACCTTTCATCAGAGTTTTCTGTTTTTCTTCACATATTGTACATATTGTGTAAAATTTATACCTACTTCATCTTTGAGTGTAAATGTAAATGGTAATGTGTTTTTAATCTTTCAAATTTAATGAAATATAACTGACGTATGACATTGTGTACGTTTAAGGTGTACAGTGTGATGATTTGATACATGTATATATATATATATTGTGAAACATTTATCACAATATGGTTAACACATTCCTCACATCATATAATTACCATTTTGTTGTTGTTATTACAGTGAGAACATTAAATAACTACTCTCATAGCAACTTTTAAGTATACAATAGAGTATAGATAACTAGACTCAACATATTGTATATTAAATCCCTGGAACTTATTCACCTTATAACTGAACGTTTGTACCCTATGAATGACATGTCCCTATTTCTCCCACCCCTCAGTCTTTGGCAACCACTATTCTACTCTATGTTTTTATGAGAGTTAGGTTTTTAGATTCCACTTGTAAGTGAGATCATACAGTATTTGTCTTTCTCTACCTGACTTATTTCACTTAGCATAATGCCCTCAAGGTCCATCCATGTCGTTCAAGTGGCAGGGATTTATTTCTATTTTATGGCTGAATACTATTCTATTGGGTGTGTATATATATATATATATATATATATATATATATATATACCACATCTTCTTTATCCATTCATCTGTTGATGAACATTTAGGTTTTTTCCATGTCTTGGCTATTGTGAATAATGCTGCAATGAACATGGGAGTGCACATATCTCTTTGAGATGGTGATTTCATCTTCTTTGGATTAGATTCCCAAAAGTTGGGGTTGTTGGATTATGTAGTGGTTCTATTTTTAATTTTTGAGGAACCTCCGTACTGGTTTCCATAGGGGCTATAACACTGTACATTCCCACCAAGCATGCAGCAGGCTTCCCTTTTCTCTACATCCTTGACAGCGTTTGTTAGCTCTTGTCTTTTTGATAATAGCTATTCTAACAGATGTGAGGTGATATTTCATTGTGGTTTTGATTTGCATTTTCCTGATGATTAGTGATATGGAGAATCTTTTTCTGAACCTGTTGGCTATTTGGATATCTTCTTTGGAAAAATGTCTATTCAGATCCTTTGCCATTTTTAAATTGGATTATTTGTTATTTTGCTATTGAGTTGTATGAGTTCCTTATATTTTGGTTATTAAACACTTATCAGATATGTGATTTGCAAATATTTTCTCCTATTCATAGGTTGCCTTTTCATTGTATTTATCATTTCTTTTGCTGTGCAGAAGCTTTTAAGTTTGATATAGTCCCACTTGTTGATTTTTTTCTTTTGTTGCTTGAACATTTGGTGCCATATCCAAAATGTCACTGCCAAGACCAATGTCAGTAAGTTTTTTTTAATATTTTCTTCTAGGAGTCTTATGGTTTCAGGTCTTATACTTAAGTCTTTAATCCATTTCAAGTTAATTTTTGTTAGTTGTGTAAGGGTCCAATTTCATTCTTTTGCATGTGTATATCAAATTTTCCCAGCACCATTTGTTGAAGAGATTATCCTTTTCTCCTTGAGTATTCTTGGCTCTCTTGTCAAATATTAGTTCAAGATATCTGCATGAGTTTATTTCTGGGCTCTTGATTCTGTTCCATTGATCTATATGTCTTTTTATACCAGTAACATACTATTTTAATTACTATTGTTTTGTAATACAGTTTGAAGTCAGAGTGTGATGCCTCCAGCTTTGCTCTTCTTTTTAGGATTGAATAGCTATTTGGGGTCTTTTGTGGGTCCAAGCTAATTTTAGGATTTAAAAACAAATTCAGTGAAAAATGCCATTGGAACCTTGATAAGGATTGCATTGAATATAAAGATGGCTTTGGGTAGTATGGACATTTTGACAATATTCTTTCAATCCATGAGTATGGTATATATTTCCATTTATCTATGTCTTCAGTTTCATTCATCAATATCTTACAGTTTTCAGTGAACAGATCTTTAAATTCCTTAGTTAGATGTATTGCTAAGTATCTTATTGTTTTTGATACTATTGTAAATGGGATTGTTTCTTTCTTTTTCAGATAGTTCATTGTTTGTGTATACAAATGAGACTGAGTTTTGTATGTTGATTTTGTATCCTGAAACATTACTGAATTTCTTGATTGGCTCTAAGAGTTTTTAGGTAGATTCTTTAGGATTTTCTGCATATAAAGTCATGTCATCTGCAAACAGACAGTTTTACTTATTCCTTTCTGATTTGAATGCTTTTTATTTCCTTTTCTTGCTAATTGCTTTGTCTAGGACTTTTAGTACTATGTTGAATAGGAATGGTGAGAGTGGTCACCCTTGTCTTGTTCCTGATATTAGAGAAAAAGATTTCAACCTTTTACCATTAAGTAAGATGTTAGCTGCGGACTTGTTTATGTGGCCTTAATATGTTCAAGTTTGTTCCTTTTATACCCAATCTGTTGATAGTTTTTTATTATGAATGCATGTTGAATTTTGTCAAATGCTTCTTCTGCATCTGTTTAGATGGTCATATGATTTTTATCATTTATTAAGCGATTTATCACATTTATTGATTTGCATATGTTGAACTATCCTTGCATCCCAGGGTTGAAGCCCACGTAACTGTGCTGTATAATCTTTTCAATGTGCTGTTTGAATTAAGTTTGCTTTTATTTTGTTGAGAATTTTTGCCTCAATATTCATCAGTGATATTGGCCTGTAGTTTTTTTCTTGTGGTGTCCATATCTGGCTTTGGTATCAGGGTAATGCTGGCCTTGTAAAATAAGCTTGGCAGTGTTCCTTCCTCTTGAAATTTTTGGAGGAGTTTGAGTAGAATTGGTATTAATCATGTTTTGTTTTTTAATTGGAGTATAGTTTCTTTATTGGGTGGGCCAAAACGTTCATTGTTTTTTGTTTTTTTTTTTCCCGTAAGATGGCTCTAGTAGCACTTAGTTCTCTTTAACTTCATTGGAAACAATTTTGTTAGATTGTATGTGACAGCTATCATATCAGCATGCATTTATAAAAAGACATCAAAATTGCTGAACTTTTGTATAGACATTTTACTATTGAAGATGGAAGAAAAAAAGCAATGCTTTCAGCATGCTTTCAGCATATTATGCTTTCTTATTTCAAGAAAGATAAAAATGCAACTGAAATGCACAAAAAGATTTGTGCAGTGTATGGAGAAGGTGCTGTGACTGATCGAACTTGTCAAAAGTTGTTTGTGAAGTTTCGTTCTGGAGATTTTTTGCTGGACGATGTTCCACGGTCGGGTAGGCCAGTTGAAGATTATAGCAATCAAATTGAAACAATAATTGAGGTCAATCTGATACCATGCGGGAGATAGCTGACATACTCAAAATATCCAAGTCAAGTGTTGAAAATCATTTGCACCAGCTTGGTTATGTGAATCACTTTGATGTTTGGGTTCCACATAAGTCAAGCGAAAAAAACCTTCTTGACCATATTTCCACATGTAATACTGTACTGAAACGTAATGAAAATGTTCCATTTTTAAAACAAATTGTGATGGCCGATACAAAGTGGATACTGTACAACAATGTGGAACAGAAGAGACTGTGGGGCAAGTGAAATTAACCACCAAAAACCACACCAAAGGCCAGTCTTCATCCAGAGAAGGTGATGTTGTGTATATGGTGGGATTGGAAGGGAGTCCTCTATTATGAGCTCCTTCTCAAAAATGAAACAATTAATTCCAACAAGTACTGATCCCAATTAGACCAACTGAAAGTGACACTCAACAAAAAGCATCCAGAATTAGTCAACAGAAAACGCATAATCTTCCATCAGGATAATGCAAGACCGCATGTTTTTTTGATGACCAGGCAAAAACTGTTACAGCTTGGCTGTGAAGTTCTGATTCATCCGCTGCATTCACCAGACATCGCACCTTCCGATTTCCATTTATTTTGGTCTTTACAAAATTCTCTTAATGGAAAAAATTTCAATTCACTGGAAGACTGTAAAAGGCACCTGGAACAGTTCTTTGCTCAAAAAGATGAAAAGTTTTGGGAAGATAGCATTATGAAGTTGCCTGAAAAATGGCAGAAGGTAGTGGAGCAAAAGGGTGAAAACGTTGTTCAGTAAAGTTTTTGGTGAAAATGAAAAATGTGTCTCTTATTTTTACTTAAAAAAATGAAGGCATTTTTTGGCCCACCTAATACAATATTATGTTAGTTTCTACTGTGCAGCAAAGTGAATCAGCTATACATATACATATACATATATCCCTTCTTTTTTGGATTTCCTTCCCATTTAGGTCATCCACAGAGCATTGAGTGGAGCTCCCTGTGCTATACAGTAGGTTCTCATTAGTTGTCTATTTTATACATAGTATCAATAGTGTATATATGTCAATACCCATCTCCCAATTCATCCCACCACCACCCCTTCCCACTTGGTAGCCATATGTTTGTTCTCTACATCTGTGTCTCTATTACTGTTTTGCAAATAAGATCATCTATACCATTTTTTTAGATTCCACATATATGCGTTAGTATACGGTATTTGTTTTTCTCTTTCAGACTTATTTCACTCTGTATGACAGTCTCTATGTCCATCCACGTCTCTACAAATGACCCAATTTCGTTCCTTTTAATGGCTGAGTAATATTCCATTGTATATACGTACCACATCTTCTTTATCCATTCCTCTGTTGATGGACATTTAGGTTGCTTCCATGTCCTGGCTATTGTAAATAGTGCTTCAATGAACATTGGGGTGCATGTGTCTTTTTTAAAAAATTAATTAATTTATTTTTGGCTGTGTTGGGTTTTCATTGCTGCGTGTGGGCTTTCTCTAGTTGCAGCGAGCAGGGCCTACTCTTCATTGCAGTGCACAGGCTTCTCATTGTGGTGGCTTCTCTTGTTGCAGAGCACAGGCTCTAGGTGAGCGGGCTTCAGTAGTTGTGGTGCACAGGCTCGAGAGTGCAGGCTCAGTAGTTGTGGTGCATGGACTTAGTTGCTCCTCTGCGTGTGGGATCTTCCTGGACCAGGGATCAAACCGGTGTCCCCTGCATTGGCAGGCAGAGTCTTAACCACTGTGCCTCCAGGGAAGTCCTGGTGCATGAATCTTTTTGAATTATTGTTTTCTCTGGGTATATGCTCAGTAATGGGTTGCTGGGTCATATGGTAGTTCTATTTGTAGTTTTTTAAGGAACCTCCATACTGTTCTCTATAGTGGTTTTATCAATTTACATTCCCACCAACAGTGCAAGAGGGTTCCCTTTTCTCCACGCCCTCTCCAGCATTTATTGTTTGTAGATTTTTTGATGATGGCCATTCTGACCAGTGTGAGGTGAGGTATTAATTCTTTGAATGTTTGGTAAAATTCACCAGTAAAACCATCTAGTTGTAGACGATTTTTTGGGGGAGGTTTTGGATTACTGACTCAATCTCCTTACTCATTATTGGTCTGTTCAGATTTTCTATTTCTTCATGCTTCTGTCTAGGTAGGTGGTATGTTTCTAGGAATTTATTCATTTTTTTAGGATGTCCAATCTGTTGATGTTTAGTTGTTCATAGTACTCTAATATAATCCTTTGTATTTCTGTGGTATCAGTTATAATGTCTCCTCTTTCATTTATAATGCTATTCATTTGGGTCCTCGCTTTTTTTCTTGGTTAGTCTAGCTAAAGGTTTGTCAATTTTGCTTATCTTTTCAAAGAACCAATTCTTGTTTTATAACAGTTTCTCTTGTTTTGTTATTCTCTATTTCATTTATTTTTGCTCTAATCTTTATTATTGCATTCCTTCTAGCTTTGGCCTTAGTTTCTCCCTCCTTTCCCACAGTTCCTTGAGGTGTAAAGTGAGGTTGTTTATTTGAGATATTTTTATTGATGTATGCATTTATCTCCATAAGATTCCTTCTTAGCACTGCTTTTGCTGCATTCTGCAAAGTTTGATAAGTTGTATTTTCACTTTAATTAAAAATATTTAAAAATTTCTCTTGAGATTTCTTATTTGATCTGTGTTATTTAGAAATACGTTTAATCTCCAAGCATCTGGGGACTTTCTCATATCTTTTTGTTGTTGATTTCTAGTTTAATTTCATTGTGGTCTGAGAGGATACATTGTTTGAGTCCCATTTTTCAAAAAATTTTAAAGTGCATTTTATTGCCCAGGATGTAGTCTATCTGGGTGTTTCATGTGCACTTGAGAAGAATGTGTATTCTGCTGTTGTTTGATGAAGTATTCTATAGATTCCTTTATATCCAGTTGTTTGATGGTATGGTTGAGTTCACCTGTGTCCTTTTGATTTTTTGCCTGCTGGCTCTGTCCGTTTCTTATAGAGTGATGTTGAAGTCTCCAACTATTATAGTGGATTAATCTATTTCTCCTTACAATTCTATCTGTATAAGGAGGCAAGTCTACTGGCAATAAGTTTCCTCAATTTTTGTTTGTCTTCGAAAGTCTTTATTTTTCCTTCACTTTTGAAAGATAATTTCACAGGGTACAGAATTCTAAGTTGGTGTTTTCCCTCAGCACATTAAAAAATTCACTCTACTCTCTTCTTGTTTGCATGGTTTCTGAAGAGAAGTTGGATGTAATTCTCATTGTTGCTCCTCTATTGGTAAGGTGTTTTTTTCCTCTGGCTCCTTTCAAGATATCTTCTTTTTCTGATTTTCTGAAGTTTGAAAATGATATGTCTAGGTATAGTTTTTTGTTTATTTGTTTTGGGTTTTTCATTTGTTTGTTTGCAAATATCCTGCTTAGTGTTCTCTGAGCTTCCTGGATCTTTGGTTTGGTGTCTAACATTAATTCTGGGGAAATTCTCAGGCATTATTGCTGCAAATGTTGCTTCTTTTTCTCTTTCTTTCCTTGGTATTGACATTACATATATGTTATACCTTTTGTATTTATCTCACAGTTCTTGGACATTCTGTTCTGTTTTTTTCAGGTTTTTTTCCCTGTGCTTTTCAGGTTTGGAAGTTTGGAAGTTTCTGTTGTCATATCCTCAAACTCAAAGATTCTTTCCTCAGTCATGTTTAGTCTACTAATGAGCCCATCAAAGATACTCTTCATTTCTTTTAGAGAGCTTCTGTTCCCTCACATTTCTATTTGATTCTTTCTTAGACTTTCCACCTCTCTGCTTACATTTTCCATTTATTTGTGCATGCTATCTACATTTTTTCCCATTAAACCCCTTACCATATTAATTATAGTTTAAAAAACTTCCTCTTCTGAGAAGTCTAACAATCCTGCTGTACCTGACTCTGGTTCTGATGCTTTTTCAGTGTCATCAAACTGTGTTTTTTGCCTTTTTAGTATGCTTTGAAATTTTTTGTTGAAAGGCAGACATGATGTGCTGGGTAAAAGGAACTGCAGTAAATAGGCTTTTAGTAAGGTAGTGGTAAGCTGTGAGGCAAGAAGAATTCCATAATCCTATGATTAGGTTTCAGTCTTTTGAAGACCCTATGCCTCTGGACTGTGAAATTCACCAGTGCTTCTTAGTTTTGTTTTTCTCTCCTTAGTTGGGGCAGGATGGCTAGAGAGGGCTAGAGTTGTATATTTTCCTTCCTGCATGTGGAAGACTAGAGGGGGTTGGCATTGGTTATTTCACTTCTCCCAGGCTGATTAGGCTCTCATAAAACCCCAGCAGGTGAGGTTCTGGTAAAATAGTTTCTCCCGAGGGTAGGCCTTATTAAGTAGAATGTTCTGACATACATACTTACTTAATAATGGTTCCTTCTACTCTCCTGCTGGAAGCATGAAGGAATTTTTTCTCCAATATTCACTATAAGAACCAAGTTGAGCTCCTGGAGGTAAAACTCAAAAAATGTGATTCTCCCTGATTTGGGTCCTCCAGTTTTTAACTCAGAGTTGTCCACATTGAGCCTCCAGCAATTTGTCATTATAGTCCAGGTTTTTCTACCTGGAACTGGTTCCCACAGAGATTTCTGTTTGGGGTTTCTGCTCTGATAAATTATGATTCTCTGAATTCCCCTTGTAACTCTCCAATTTTGGAGGCAGTGGTTTGCCCTGTGACCTTACGTCTTTGTCAGACCTTGATTTTTTTGCAGTTTGTTCAGCTTTTTACTTTTGTTAGAATGGAGTGGCAACTTATAAGCTCCTTACATGCTGAACTAGAAACCAAAAGTTTCTTCTGAGCCCTCCAGATCCATCATGGATCTCCTGTACCATCTTAATGAATCCTTAGGTAAAGCCACACCACTACTCACCCACCAGTAACACTACCAAGCATCCCATAATCCCTTGCACATGTTTGAGTTGTTCTTCAAGACGTACTCAGATTGAATATCAGCTATGTATTCATCTGCTTTTTTCTCAAGAAGGCAGTTCCATGTGTTTAGAGCCTCTGCGTGATTGTCTATAATTTATGGTACAACTTTTGTGTAGTTACTATTATTATCTCCTTGAGAGGTTTATGAAATAGCATTACATTCTTTTGGGAATAGTTTTTCATTTTAGGAAAATATATTTCATAAAAGAAACAATTTGGAAAGAAGTGATTGTTAACAAACCCCCATGCCCTCATGGCACATCTCCAGTAATTGGCTTCCCCTGGGTTCGAGCTCACTTTTGGTAGGAGTAATGGAAGTGGAAGGGAAGAAAAAGGTTCATAAGGTTCCAGAGAGGAGGCTGAAGGAAAACTCAGTGTGAGGGGCAGGCTGAAAGAATCCAAAATTAGGCAAGGGATGTTATCTTGAGAACTACTGACAAAGCATAAACAAAGACTTTTTAAATGTCTTTTTTAAGCCTTTTTTTCCTTAAGGATATGATAATGTAATAGTCTATTAAATCCGAGCACACATACCTTATTTCTCTCTTTTAGCTCTTTAAGGAGGATATTTATCAGATGGTCCTGTTCAAACTTTTCATGTTTTTTCTTTTATTATAAATATCATACCAGAGGTTTCTTCTAAATTAACATTGCTTCTTCTTTATCAAAGTTGATTTTCCAGGGATGTTTAATGAGGAAATATGAAAACGGGATAGAATGGGTATGATGGAGAAGTCACAGATATTTGTAAAAACCTAATCTCCACCTCACAATGGAAAAAAAATCTTCTTGATAATTGAAAATGCCAGGCTCTCATCTCCTCAGCTGTGAGTATGGGAGTTAAAGACTAAATCATGTTATTTTAGGAAAATCAATAGGTCTCATAAAATTACCAGCCTCTTCATGAACACAGAACAGTTTTTCTGAAAGCAAATGTGATTTGTTCTGTTCTATGTGTACACTTATAGAAATCGATGAGAGATGTGGAATAATCAGATAATTCCTTGGCAGTCCCTGATAAATCACTTTTCCTCCAATTGTGAGAGGAGAAAGAAAGAATTTTTTTCAGAGTAAATTTCCACTGGCTTCTCTAGCACCCCAGCTGTGAGAAGTATAACCTAAGCTCTGTTGTTCAGCATAACTTTCAGTCTGTCCCTTTAGGCTGCTAGACACAAAACAGGCCACAAACATTAATTCTTCTGCACAGGCCATTTCCGCACCACTCAGACAAAGGCAGCAATCAACCAGGAGCCACAATGACAGTCACAGAATAGCCTATTAAATAAGAAACATTGAACTGCTGTTGAGGGTATTTGAACCCCGTAGTGGATAATCTATCCTTTAGATTTGACATCTAAATTAGGAACAATCAATCAATGTCTTTCACATACTAATTATAATACATGGAGATGATGAACAAATTCCACAGAAAATCCTCCAAATTTATATTACACATTGGCTTCTGCCTACTTTCTTATCTCAGCCATCACAGCTTTCTACATCTTTGCCCTGAGGAAATTACCAGGAAACAGTGGAACGGCAGACAATGGATGGAGGGATGCAGAAGCAATAAGTTAGGAACTCAAGGGTTTCCACCAACTAAGAAATTGATGCTTCACTCAACTCCAGCATATTTGTTACCAGGTCATCTCTACCAGGCAGTTCAACATAATTAGTTAAGAATATAGGGCTTTTGTGTCAGGTAGACTTGGGTCTGAATCTTGGCTCTCCCACTTACTCAGTGTGGGGTCTTGGGCAAGCTACCTACTCTTTTAGGTTCAATTTCTTCATCAGTAAAATGAAGCTAAGAATGCCTTCATTAACTTACTTTCATGATTAAATGAAATCACTGATGTAAACGGAGTGTAGTGTTCAGCCCCAAATAAGTACTCTGCAAGTGGAGGTTGTGGTGATGGTGTTTATGTGTTGCCTTTCTTTGGAACCCATATCCTTCAGATGTTTGGTTTCTTTTTTATGTTTGTTTGTTTGTTTGGTTTCTTTTAACATTATTGTTGAGGGCGGGCTCAGTGCACATTTTGTAAGCTGGTGCAAAAGGCCATGGGTCTGCAGCAATTGAATACCTGTTTTGGTCATTTTTCAAACATGATTTTTGTCTTTGTAAAGTTTCTACTCATCTTTCTGAACACAAGTTGACTTTAAGTCATGACTCTGGAGCCTAGAGAATTCCCAGGGGGTCAATAAAAAGTCATGATTAGCTGGTTTTCATTACTAACTACCCAGAGCTTTAAGCAAAAGTTCCATCTTAACTGATAGAACCAGAGGAACCATTCAATTAAACTCAACCTAGAGCTTGTGTTTCACAACCCACACCCTTCACTAAGTGGTAAGACCTGTGAGAGAGAGTGTTAAACTGTGGGCCCTGAAACCAGCAAACTTCAGTCACTTGAGAGACATGGAAGCTACTAAGCTTTAAAATAATGAATTCTGGAAGGGAGGAGTCAAGATGGTGGAGTAGGAGGACGTGGAGTTCACCTCTCCCCACAAATACATCAAGAATACATCTGCAAGGACTTCCCTGGTGGTACAGTGGTTAAGACTCTGAGCTCCCAATGCAGGCGGCCCAGGTTCAATCCCTGGTCAGGGAACTAGATCCCGGATGCATGCTGCAACTAAGAATTTGCATGCCACCACTAAGACCAGCACAACCAAAAAAAAAAAAAAGAAAAAAAAAAGAATACATCTTCAAATGGAATAATTCTCACAGAGAACCTGCTGAATCCCTGCATAACTGGGTAGGATGAAAGAAAGAAAAAAAAAGAAAAGAGGAAGCAGGACAGAACCTGTGCTCCTGGGGCAGGGGGGAGCTGAAGGAGAGGAGAGTTTCCCATATGTGGAGTAGTCCCCTCACCAGTGGGAAGATAGGCTGGGACAGAGGGGGAGCTTTGAGGGCTCAGAGGAGAGCACAGAAACCAGGTCTGTGGCAGGCAGGACAGAGTGAGACCTACACAGATGGTCCATGCCACAGCCCTGCACACCCAAGCCTGAGATGTGTGTCTGCCAGTGCAGACAGGGGCTGAGAGCTGCAACATGGGGTTTGGAGAGCAGACTGAGGGAGAGAGGACTGCTGTTGGCTGTGAGGAGACAGCCTGAAGGGATGAGAGTGAGGAGCTCTGCAACCAGGAATGTTTGCAGAAGAAGCCCTGACTGCCATAGAAGTGAAGCACCATTGTTGAATGGGCCACCATTGAAGCTTCTTTCCCCACGTGCTGGCCCCTGCCTCTGCGGGCACTAGGAGGGGCTCCAGCCTAGGTGGGCTCATGAGCCATGGTCAGTTGCTGCCTCAGCCAAACCAGCTTTACAACAAATGCTAAAAGAACATCTCTAGGCGGAAAAGAAAAGGCCACTACTAGAAACAAAAAATGTAAATGGGAAAGCTCACCAGTAAAGGGAAACATACAGTAAAGGTAGGAAATCATCCACACACAAATTTGATATCAAAACCAGCAACTGTGAGAAGAGGAGAATACAAATGCAGGAAGTGGGAATTGCATTTGAAATTAAGAGGCCAGCAACTTAAAACAACCTTGTATATATAAAGACTGCTGTATCAAAACCTCATGGGAACTGCAAACTAAAAATCTACAATAGACACACACACAAAAGAAAAAGCAATCCAAACACAGCACTAAATTTAGTCATCAAATCACAAGAGAAGGGAACAAAAGAGGAAGGGAAGAAAAAAGAGCTACAAAAACAAACACAAAACAATTAAGAAAATGGCAATAGAAACATACATATCGATAATTACTTTAAATGTAAATGGATTAAATGCTCCAACCAAAAGATATAGACTGGTTGAATGGATACGAAAACGAGACCCATATATATGTTGTTTACAAGAGACCCACTTCAGACCTAGGGACACATACAGACTGAAAGTGAAGGGATGGAAGAAGGTATTCCATGCAAATAGAAATCAGAAGAAAGCTGGAGTAGCAATACTCATATCGGACAAAATAGACTTTAAAATAAAGACTATTACAAGAGACAAGGAAGGACACTACATAATGATCAAGGGATCAATCCAAGAAGAAGATATAATTATAAATATATATGCACCCAACATAGGAGCACCTCAATATATAAGGCAAATGCTAACTGCCATAAAAGGCAAAATCGACAGTAACACAATAATAGTGGGGGACTTCAACACCCCACTTACACCAATGGATAGATCATACAGACAGAAAATCAATATGGAAACAGAAGCCCTAAATGACACATTCGACCAGATGGACTTAATTGATATTTATAGAACAGTCCATCCCAACGCAGGAGAATACACTTTCTTCTCAAGGGCACATGGAACATTCTCCAAGGTAGATCATGTCTTAGGTCACAAATCAAGCCTTGGTAAATTTAAGAAAATTGAAATCATGTCAAGCATCTTTTCTGACCACAATGCTATGAGATTAGAAATCACTTACAGGGGAAAAAAAATAAACTCAACCCCACAAACACGTGCAGGCTAAACAATATGCGACTAAACAACCAATTGATCACTGAAGACATCAAAGAGGAAATAAAAAAATACCTAGAGACAAATGACAACACAAAAACCATGATCCAAGACCTATGGGACACAGCAAAAGCAATTCTAAGAGGGGACTTTATAGCAATACAATCTTACCTCAGGAAACAAGAAAAATATCAAATAAACAACCTAACCTTACACCTAAAACAAGTAGAGAAAAAAGAGCAAACGAAACCCAAAGTTAGTAGAAGGAAAGAAATCATAAAGATCAGAGCAGAAACAAATGAAATAGAGACAAAGAAAACAATGGAAAAGGTCAATGAAACTAAAAGCCAGTTCTTTGAAAAGATAAACAAAATCAATAAAACTTTAGCCAGACTTATTAGGAAAAAAAAGGGAGAAGGCTCAAATCAATAAAATTAGAAATGAAAAAGGAGAAGTTATAAATGACACCACAGAAATACAAAGGATCATAAGAGACTCCTACAAGCAACTATATGCCAACAAAATGGACAACCTAGAAGAAATGGACAAATTCTTAGAAAGGTACAACCTCCAAAACTGAACCAGGAAAAAATAGAGAATATGAACAGACTAATCACAAGTACTGAAATTGAAACTGTTACTTAAAAACTTCTAACAAACCAGCAAATTCTATCACTTAGAGAAAAGTTAACACGTATCCTTCTGAAACTATTCCAAGATACTGCAGAGGAAGAAACACTCCCAAGCTCATTCTATGAGGCCACCATCACCCTGATACCCAAACCAGACAAAGATATCACAGAAAAAGAAAATTAGAGGCCAATATCACTGATGAACATAGATACAGAATTCCTCAACAAATACTACCAAACCAAATGCAACAATACATTGAAAGGATCATACACCATGATCAAATGGGATTTATCCCAGGGATGCAATGATTTTTCGATATATGCAAATCAATCAATATGATACACCACATTAACAAACTGAAGAATAAAAACTGTATGATTATCTCAGTAGATGCAGAAAAAGCTTTTGACAAAATTCAACACCATTTATAATAAGTCTCCAAAAGCGGGTATAGAGAAAACACACATCAACATAATAAAAGCCATATACGACAAACCTACAGCTAACATCATTCTCAATGGTGAAAATCTAAAAGTATTTCCCCTAAGATCAGGAAAAAGACAAGGATGTCCAATCTTGCCACTTTTATTCAACATAGTTTTGGAAGTCCTAGCCATGGCAATCAGAGAAGAAATAAAAGGAATCCAAATTGGAAAAGAAAAAGTAAAACTGTCACTCTTTGCAGATTACATGATACTATACATAGAAAATCCTAAAGATGCTACCAGAAAACTACTAGAACTCATCAAACAATTTGGTAAAGTTGCAGGATACAAAAGTAATACACAGAACTCTGTTGCATTTCTATACACTAACAACTAAAGATCAGAAAGAGGAATTAAAGAAACAATCTCATTTACCATCACATCAAAAAGAATAAAATACCTAGGAATAAACCTACCTAAGGAGGCAGAAGACCTGTGCTCAGAAAACTATAAGATTCTGATGAAAGACATCAAAGATGACACAAACAGATGGAGAGATATACCACGTTCTTGGATTGGAAAAATCAATACTGGCAAAATAACTATACTACCAAAATCAATCTACAGACTTCCCAGAATTAGAGCAAAAAATTTTACAATTTGTATGGAAACACAAAGACCACGAATAGCCAAAGGAATCTTGAGAAAGAAAAATGGGGCTGGAGGAATCAGGGCCCCTGGCTTCAGACTATACTACAAGGCTATAGTCATCAAAAGAGTATGGTGCTGGCCCCCAAACGGAAATACAGACCAATGGAACAGGATAGAAAGTCCAGAGATAAACCCATGCACCTATGGTCATCTAATCTATAACAAAGGAGGCAAGAATATACAATGGAAAAAATATAGTTTCTTCAATAAGTGGTGCTGGGAAAACTGGACAGCTACCTATAAAAGAATGAAACTAGAACACTCCATAACACCATACCCAAAAATAAACTCAAAATGGATTAAAGACCTAAATGTAAGGTCAGATAATATAAAACTCTTAAAGGAAAACATAGGCAGAATACTCTCTGACATAAATTGCAGCAATATCTTTTTGGATCCACCTCCTAGAGTAATGAAAATAAAAACAAAACTAACAAATGGGACCTAATTAAACTTAAAAGATTTGCACAGCAAAGGAAACCATAAAAAAAACAAAATGACAACCCACAGAATGGGAGAAAATATTTACAAACAATGAGATTGACAAGGGATTAATCTCCAAAATATATAAACAGAGGGTGTGGAGAAAAGATAACCCCCTTGCACTGTTGGTGGGAATGTAAACTGGTACAGCTACTATGGGGAACAGTATGGAGGTTCCTTAAAAAACTAAAAATAGAGCTACCATATGATCCAGCAATCCCACTCCTGGACATATATCCAGAGAAAACCATAACTGGAAAAAATACATGCACCCCAATGTTCATTGCAGCACTATTTACAATAGCCAAGACATGGAAGCAACCTAAATGTCCATTGACAGAGGAATGGATAAAGAAGCTGTGGTACATATATACAATGCACTATTACTCAGCTATAAAAAAAGAACGAAATAATGACATTTGTAGCAACATGGATGGATTTAGAGACTGTCATACTAAGAGAAATAAGTCAGACAGAGAAAGACAAATATCATATGATATCGCTTATTTGTGAAATCTAAAATAAATGGTACAAATTAACTTTACAAAACAGAAATAGAGTCACAGATGTAGAAAACAAATTTATGGTTACCAAAGGGAAAGGGGGGGGATAAATTACGAGATTGGGATTAACATATACACACTACTGTATGTAAAACATATAACTAATAAGGACCTACTGTATAGCACATGGAACTCTACTCAATATTCTATAATAACCTATATAGGAAAACAATCTAAAAAAGAATGGATACATGTATATGTATAACTGATTCTCTTTGCTGTACCCCTGAAACTAACAACATGGTAAATCAACTATATGCCAATAAAATTTTTAAAAATAAATAAAATAATGAATTCAGGGTGGGGTCATGTCCATATAGAGCCAAGAACCAGGAAAGTAAACCTATCAGCTTTCTCTGGTTCCTCATAGCTCCATCTCCTTATAGGCTTCACTAGTAGGCCTCAACTCACACTGGTTCTTGAGCCAATATTGGTAGAGTCATGGGGGCTTTAAGCTGATTAAACTCCCACCTACACCATCAAATCAAAGGTAGGGAGTATGGGGATCTGAATGGCTGATTTTCAGCATTCCTTTATCCTCTGCAATGATGGCCAAACTTGACTGAGTTAATCAAAACTATGGTTTCTGCCACTATTGATATTTGGGCTTTCAGTCCTTTCTCTGGGGTTTGGGGTTGGATGTGATGAAGAGTTAAGAGCTCCTCTCCTTTCCTCTAGAATCACTGAGAGTCAATCATTTTCCCTCTCTGGGTCTCAATATTCCTGGAATAACCTAGAACAGGGGACTTCATGTTTCATGGTGATGCTACCCATATCCTGGAGACTTCTCTCATGACTTTGAAAAAATTCTGCCAATACACTTATAAACAATATTTTCATATGAGAATGATTAAAAGCTACCTGGATAGAAAAAAATGGAAGGAAGAGGAAAGCAAGTGTCCCCTATACATCTGCCACTATCTATGACAAATACGCTTGAGGCCACCTAGCCCAGCGCACTGCCTCCACTATAAGTCAACTCAAATCCATTTCCTGGCTGTTGCTTTAGCCATCTCTGAGTATACTGATTCCATGTTTTGTTCACTCATGTATACAGGTTCATCTCCAGATCTAAGTGAACATTTCCTTGATACAGGCTCATTCTATTTCTTTCTTGATTTATTTTTCATGAAGACAGAGATCATTGGGAACATTTTACTCTGGCACTGCTCTTTAGGGTCTCTCTGCAGACTGAATAACTGAGGCCTGTTGGCAGGTCACAACCATTTTCCTTTATGACACATTCTTACAGAAGACAGGAAGACTTGACAGTCTGACAGACACTTAAAATGTGAAGATGAATAAAAGATACATCACTCCTGATGGATATATATATAAAAAAAGCTGTCAGTCGATGTAAGCAGTATTCTAAAAACATACAGTACCATATCAGTGCTAGAGGGTGCTGGATACAAAAATGAGTTGGCAGATGGACAATTTTTGATAGTCAGGTCTATGTGGATGTGAAAACCAAGCTGAGAAGGAGTTTGTTAGTCCTCATTTGTTACCCTGCTTTGAAAATCACATTTGGAAGCTTTGCTTTCTTTCTCTTTGACTTCCTTCAAGAGCTGCATTATCAGCCAGTAGGTAGACCGGATGATGATCTAGATGCTATGTTTAATGTGTGTGGTGTCAGGCAGGAAATTCTAGCCAAAACATCTTACTCACTGGCTGTTGCTTTGCCTGAAATTCTACCATTATAGATTCTTATTTGGGAATATACTACAACTCAGACGCTCTGGAAAAGGGAAATCTTTAGCTTACTCTAGTGAAGATTGATTTCCAGCCATTTGTGGTACCAGGGCATTAAGGATTGGGGGTTAACTGGAAGTCAGGTGAAAGGGCAGAGAACAGAAAGGAAGAATCAGAAGTCACAGAATTTCGATATTATCTACCTCACATTGTCATAGAAATACCTGAGTATATTCATCTAACCTTTATCTGGTACATGAATCTGCTTCAGAACATCCCCATGAGGTGTTCATCCAATTGCTACTTAAATACTTTTAGTGATAGGGAGCACCTTTCTTATTGACATTCACTCTATTATAAGGCAGTTCTAAACTCTAGAAAGTTCTATGTTATAGGAATTCCAAATCTGTCTCCTTGTATCTTCCATACTGTTGATGTTTGTTCTTCATAGAATTAGATTGCCTCCCTCCCTGGATAGGTACAGGCAGCTTTACTGATTCCCTACCCTCAGGCAAAAAATGAAGTCTCTCCTCCTATTTCTTACCACATTCCTCAAAGGACATGGGGATAGGATGATAGTGAGCAGCCAATAGGGGAATGATCTAATGGCTCAAGCCCTTCAGGAGCTTCTGTAAAACTCCATACAAATAAAATGTAAAAGACTGACAATGCCAAGTGTTGGCAAGAATGTATGACCTGAACACTCATGTACTGTTGGTGAGAATGAAAAATAGTATAGCCATTTTGGGAA
>NW_006793272.1:2312688-2332302 GCF_000442215.2 Lipotes vexillifer
TCTTATCATATGACTTATGCCTAGGTATTTAACCCAAGAGAAATGAAAACATATTTGTACACAAATGCTCATAGTAGCTTTACATGTAATGACCCCAAACTGGAAACAACCTAAAAGTCCATCAATAAGGTGAAACAAGATGTGTTATATCCATACAATAGAATATTTTTGGCAATAAAAAGGAATGAGGTACTGATACATGCCACAACATGGATGAACCCCAAAAACATGCTAAGTGAAGGAAGCCAATCACAAAAGACGACATATTGTATGATTACATTTATATGAAATGTCTAGAAAGGGCAAATCTATAGAAAGTAGATTCATGATTACCTGGGGCCAGGGATGGGGACACTGCAAAGGAATATGACAGAATTTTGAAGTAATGGACATATTTTATATCTCAAATGTGGTGGTGGTTTTATATATATGTATATATATGTATATACATAAATACATATATATATACACACACATATATATTTGTTAAAACTCATTAACTCTACATACTAAATTGATGAATTTTTTTATATGTAAATTATATCCCCAATATACTTTGAGATTTTTTAAAAGTCAGGCAGAGGCCAGCTGTCTGCAGAATCATGTTACTGCTGGTACCTTTGCATCCCCAGTTATCCTTTGGGAACTCCAAGTGCCAATGGCAGCAGCATCCTCAATGCAGAGGTCACCAAGAACACAGACACACAAGTAGGTGGAAAGAGCTGTCTTATTGGAAATATGATCCAATGAGAAAAGATGGAGAAGTAGACATGACCTTACTGAAATCTGGGGCTCAAGACAGAAGGGCTTTGCAAAGAGGGCATTTTGAGTCTATTATAAGCAAAGGCCATAAATAAAATGAGGTTGTTGCTGCAACTTGAGATGCTAGAGAATCCCACTCCTTCTCATTTGGTCTTTTCCCATCCCCCAGAATCTGCCCCACTGCTGAGGCTTGTGGCCCGATTATGCTTGGGGCACAACACGTGAGAGGTAAATAATTCCTCTGTCTTCACTTAAGGGTGGTTGAAAATACCATATCTTTAAACAACTCTTGTCTGGATTATTTTGTACTCATTTTCTTTCCAAATCTGATAGATAAAGTTTTTGACCAAGGGCCTGGGCGTATCTGAAACTCTTCTAAGAAGAGAGTAGCCACAAACTAAATGACCCATTTGTCCTAGCATAGTACATTCTCAAGGGTCTTCAAGGTTTCTCACTGCTCTGGCTAAGGTCACCGTAAGTCTAGGGCTGGGACATCTGCCTCCTGAGCATTAGTCTTACTGCCACAAGTCTTTATCTATATTTCTATCTGGTTAACTCAGGCATTTGTAATGCAAAAACATGCTGATATACTCTGGAACAGGGCTGAGTTTTTCACTCACTTCAGGGAATAATAATAGAAGAGTTATATTGGGAAGGGGAAACAGTAAGACCACTTTGCTACTATCTAGTTTTAACTATTATATGTCTGTCATGGGCAGACATTATAAATTCAACAAAGAATTACTGAGCACCTCTATGTGTAAGGAAGTATGCTAGGACTTAGGGATATAGAAATGAAATTGGATGATTCCTGTCTTGATTAGCTCATAATCTAGTAGGAAAAATGAGCATATAATAATTTATTACAAGTGATATGAGTGTTTCAAAGGAGAAACACTAAGACATGTTATATGCTAAGTGAATTACTTTAAGCCACTTGTTCCACATCAATAATTACCTTCCAAATTCCCAGATAGACACTGGAGCAGGTGACAAGGACGTTTGGTAGGTAACCTTCCAGTGTCTACAGAAAATACGCTATCAGTGGCTCCTAGCATTGCTGTCTGCTGGATGCCAGGAACTTTACATATAGTATCTCAACTCATCACAGCTACTTTGCAATACAGATTTTACAGATGTGAAAACTGATGTTCAGAGAGGTAACTTGCCCAAGGTCTCAGAGCTTTGGCTTAACTCAGATTGGGATTTTAATCTAAATTCTTTCTAACTCCCAAGCCCATGATTCTTCCACTGTTTCAAACTACTTTCAGGATGTAGTGTTTTTAGGAGCAAGAGTTGAGGATGCTAGTCCCAGATCTAATACTAAATAGTTGTATGTCCTTAGACAATTCTTTCTTTATCTGTTGGTGGGAGTGTTGAAGACACGCCTTGCCTACTTCATATTTAATCAAAATGATAAATGAGACAGTAGGAGAAGACTTAGATCACATAAAATGCTCTGCGTATGGGTGGGATGTTACCAATTATTGAATAACATTAAAAGGTTGCTTCTTCACCATACTCTATAATCACCACATTGCTTGTTCACTCATAGTCAAGGCTGGGAGAGGAAAGAAAGGTTAACTGGAAAGGGTTTGGGATTGGAACATAGCAAAGAGAGTCATAACATGACCTGAATAATTTTCCATTCCTTGAGCCTTAAATTCTTCACCTCTAAAGTTGGAACATTAATCTGTGGCTTTAGGAGACTTTTTTTTTTCAATATCTTTATTGGAGTATAATTGCTTTACAATGGTGTGTTAGTTTCTGCTGTATAACAAAGTGAATCAGCTATACATATACATATATCCCCATATCCCCTCCCTCTTGCATCTCCCTCCCTCCCACCCTCCCTATCCCACCCCTCTAGGTTGTCACAAGGCACCGAGCTGATCTCCCTGTGCTATGCGGCTGCTTCCCACTAGCTATCTATTTTACATTTGGTAGTGTATGTACGTCCATGCCACTCTCTCACTTCGTCCCAGCTTACCCTTCCCCATCCCGGTGTCTTCAAGTCCATTCTCTACATCTGTGTCTTTATTCCTGTCCTGCCCCTAGGTTCTTCAGAACCATTTTTTTTTTTGATTCCGTATATATGTGTTAGCATACGGTATTTGTTTTTCTCTTTCTGACTTACTTCACTCTGTATGACAGACTCCAGGTCCATCCACCTCACTACAAATAACTCAATTTCGTTTCATTTTATGGATGAGTAATATTCCATTGTATATATGTGCCACCTCTTCTTTATCCATTCATCTATCGATGGACACTTAGGTTGCTTCCATGTCTTGGCTATTGTAAGTAGATCTGCAATGAACATTGCGGTACATGACTCTTTTTGAATTATGGTTTTCTCAGGGTATATGCCCAGTAGTGGGATTGCTGGGTCATATGGTGGTTCTATTTTTAGTATTTTAAGGAACCTCCATATTGTTCTCCATAGTAGCTGTATCAATTTACATTCCCACCAACAGTGCAAGAGGGTTCCCTTTTCTCCACACTCTCTCCAGCGTTTATTGTTTGTAGATTTTTTGATGATGGCTATTCTGACTGCTGTGAGGTGATACCTCATTGTACTTTTGATTTGCATTTCTCTAATGATTAGTGATGTTGAGCATCCTTTCATGTGTTTGTTGGCAATCTGTATATCTTCTTTGGAGAAATGTCTATTTAGGTCTTCTGCCCATTTTTGGATTGGGTTGGTTTTTTTTTTTTTTTTTTGATATTGAGCTGCAGGAGCTGCTTGTAAATTTTGGAGATTAATCCTTTGTCAGTGGCTTCATTTGCAAATATTTGCTAGGAGACGTCTGATAATTGAAAAACATGATATGGACTAAGTTGTTTATATTAAGTTTTCTCCACCTTGAGCAGGGCCGCAGGTTGCCTGCATACCACAGGGACATGGCAAAGCAAAAAAAAAAAAAAAAAAGTTTAAATCTAAGTGGGCTAGGCTCTGTTAGCTCATCAGTTGCAAGTGGTGTTCGTCACTAAGTGAATTGCACTTAATGAATTAAAGATGAAAGAGGCAGCAGGGAGCACAAATGCAGGAGAAGACCTTTCACTTCAAATTTAAAGGGCTCATTTTATGACTATTTAAGATCTGCAGATGAGAATTTTTCCATTCTTCCTCTAATTGTTTACTTGAAACAGCATATACTGTTTGAAATGAGGGGGGCATTGGGAATGGACAGAGGAACAAAGATAAATCCTCAAATTGGTAAACAAAGTCTGCTGTAGCTTAGTCAGAGTCTCCTCTAGGAACAGGAGCTCTGAGGTAGGTGGGCAAGGTGGGTAAGGTTCAGGTTGGCTGTAGATCTGAGGATCAGATTCTAGATTGCATACAACTAGTGGTCAGTTTCATCACCTGTATTTTACTCCTCACCAAGTAGTAATGCTAACTCTGCTTGCATTCTTCCAATGATATGGAACTCATAAATTACTTCATGGAGACAATCATCCCATCTCCACCTCTACACTCCCAAACGTCTTCAAATAGTGCCTTACTTGTCTCTGAGAACAAGTATTCCACACAGGAGTCCTTCAGAGACAGTTACACATGTATCAAGTTTCCCCTTTGACCCTTGACTTTACTTAAAATCTCAGTGCCTTGGTTTTCTGACCTGAAAAATGACAAAACTGTGGTCAAGATTGAATGAGGTAATGAATATTAAAGTGATTTTTAAGATACTTAAATTTCTGTACACATAGACAGTGAAACTCAATGGGGATAATAACCTAATCATTCCTTTCTGGTTGTTCTTTTTATATTTTCACATATTGATTAGATGGGTATGGTGATAGCTCAACCCAGATTTATTGAGATGGTCCCAATTTAGAATGTTATCTCACTGTTCTTATAAAACATGACAAGGTGCACACTCAGTTATGTAAAGCACTCTCCCAGACTGTTTCCTTGAACCTAGAAGTAGTAAAGAAGTCTTT
Organism: Lipotes vexillifer; assembly: GCF_000442215.2. Taxonomy (NCBI): domain Eukaryota; kingdom Metazoa; phylum Chordata; class Mammalia; order Artiodactyla; family Lipotidae; genus Lipotes; species Lipotes vexillifer. The sequence continues at coordinate 2,317,396 of NW_006793272.1, forward strand.
GTCAGACATGATCATTTGTTTTGCCTTGCCAAAAAATAAAAATCACTGAATTTATGGGCCTTAAGGAAGAAAGGAAGATAGTGGATAGAAAGCCAAAAACTGGTGATACCAATGCCTGCTGGGCTTTCCCTCAAGCTCAGACCACTTCTACAGAGATCCCATCCCCCTGCTTGCTTACTCAGCTTCCTCCCATTTTCATCAGATTTTCATGGCTGGATTCCAGGTCTTATTTTTCTTGTCACAATTTTAACCTCAGGCTACTACTGGTAGGGATTCTTTTGCTTGTCCTTCCCCTAGCCCTTTATCATCTTAGTGTATCCATCAACACAGATTTACATAAGGCCCATGGAACCAGCCCTGTGCAAGGTATTGTGGGAGTTTAAAGGAAAGAGGCTTCCTCCAGGAGGGAACATAAAATCATGTGTCCTTCCACACAGTTCAGGGAATGGAGAAGTTAGTAAGGGTCTGAGTAGTCAGAGGAGGCTGCATCGAGGAGGCTGAACTTAAGCTGAGCATAGGAAGAAGAGGGCTTTTAGGTGAGGGGAGAAAGAGATTAAAAGCAGGAGTGGGAATGATTACATGTTCTGAAGTGCAGGTAGGGGCTTGGCTTCCTTATATGTAAAATGCAAATAATCATACCTACTTCATAAGACTACTGCGAGGATCATACAGTCTACAAGAGAGGTAACAAACGCATGTTCAGCATGTTGCAGTTATCCCTCCAGACCCCATGGCAGACACTGACAATCCTTCACAACATTCTACCAGTGAGGCCAGTTACAGGTCCAGAATCCTCTTACATACAGCTCCAGGCAGCCAGTACCAATCAGAGTATGTAAGCTGGCATAAATTAGGTACTCAAGAAATCACAAGTGTTATTACCAAAGACCTACAAAAATGCTGGATACAACTGAAGGAAAACAGGACTTTTCTTTCCTATTCTTACCAAATACAAATGAAAATCTCCGCATTTACAGTGTGTCAGAGGTCTGCCATGTCTTCAGCATTTGCAGGTCTGAAATGAGACTTAGACCCAATCCTGCTGCAAAGGTTATCTGCCATATGTTATAACATCTCTTTTGAGCTGTAAGTAGCAGCACACTTGATCTTCAGGAGTTGACAAACCTCCAAAACATGGCTACTTTCCCTGAAGTCTTCATTTCACCACCCATATAACGTTGGTACCCCTCAGGGCCTGAAATCAAATTGGCAAGTACAGCAAAGAAGCAATAGACTCTATCTTTGGGGTTTTTCCTTGACTCCATATAATACTCTGTGTTCAACCCTAGTGCTATGATGTCCACCTAATGGCAGATCACCTTGCCTTCCATCTAGTGTCCAGATCCTTGCCTTCCTAGAAAAACTCTCCCATTCCTTCTAGGCATTTTTCTTTATTGGATTGAGAGAAAAGAACAGTGTAAATGGGTCATGTATTGCTGGGCTGATGTTTTCGTTCATGATTCTGGCTGGTGACTGAGCAGAATCATTCAGACATGTGTTGTGGTTGCCAGCAGAGACAGTAGGCAAAGGAGAGAAGGTAGGTGAAGGAGGAGACTGGGAAACATGACCTTAGGAGGAATGTTAAATAGACCCAAGGAGCAGGAAGGCTGATATGGCTCCTTAATAGAGTTGTGCACATTCGAAAGGAAAACTGGGAGACTGACAGGGAATACTTGTAGATAGTGTTCATGACATGTTGAACTTCATAAGCAGCTAGGCCATGGGTCCAGCTGAGCCAGAAGGAAGGTTGACGCTTAAAGGAAGGTATGAGGTCTGAGTCATAGCAATAGGCATTTTGATCCCAGCTGGGCTGCTCTGTCTATGATATGGGGATAAGAGAACGATTTTTCTACCTCATTCACAGGCAGAGCAGAGCAGAATAGTACATAACTCCCAGCAGGAACTACAGAGTCCTGAGAGCAGGGTCAACTCAATTGCTACTCTCTCTCGTCTCTGAGCCAGCTACATCTCACATGCCTGAGCCAGGTCTGCACTAGCCCACTGTTTAGAGGTGACCATGCAGCCTCAAGCAGAGTCTAGGAAGGAAGCAATCTACATATCACACACTTCAGGGGCCACTTTTGGAGTCAAATATTTTCTACTTTCAAAAACGTAGATAGTGCCGAAGCAGAAAGGGCCTTTTGAGATTACTCAGCCTACAGTTTTTTGAAAGTGTTGCTGGGGAAACTTCTGCATCAGCATCACTGACAGAGCTTGATTAAAATGCAAATTATCTGGCCTCATCCCAGACCCACTGAATCACACTGTCTAGGGGTGAGGCCCCAAAATCTGTATGTTAAAATTCCAGGGGATTCTGAAGTATCCTGAAATTTGAGAACCTCTGACAAATACAGGAGTTTTGTGTGGGCAGTCACCCAATATTCCCAAGATAAAATATGAAGACTTCTTAACACAGAATAATTTGGGGTGCCTATAAAAAATTCATATTCCTAGGTCTCCTGTTAACCTTCCTGAATCAGAATTTCTTATCTTAATAAACTTCAAGAAACCCAATCCCTTCATTATACAGATATAGAAACTGACCCAGAGAGAGGAAGTGACTTGCCCAAGGTTGTCAGTATAGATAGTGGCAGAGCTGGGGTCACAGCCAAGTCTTCAGACAAGTTCAAACAGTATGCCCCTGTGGTCACCTTATCAGGGTTATTTATCTATCAGCTTAGCTCCTATGACCACAGCATTCCTTAGAAGATCTGGAGAGCAAGAGTAAGAATGCAACTGCATTGGGTAGTTGCATGACCCTAGTTCAATCTTCTCCAATGAGTTATGTAGAACAGCTTGAAAATAAAGCAGTGTAAGGTCACAAAGCTCCCTTACAAGCAGCAGGATACTACAGGCCCTTCTCCAGATGGGGTCTTAGGGGACTCCAGAGTGGAGTAGTTTTATATCTGGGGAAACTCTTAACTATGGCTTTGGTTCAAACTGAACACAAACATCAAAGTGACCTGCAATAGTTTACTAAACCTATTTTTGTGTTGTTTTTGTAGTTGAAGCACATTACTGATTAAGGAAAAGCTTAAGCATATGCAGTTTTCTGTCAGACCTGGTCCAAGCTCACTAGTCTGATCCCTCAAGCCTGTGCATTTGAGTTATGAGCTCTGTCTCTACTTTGTCTCCGAAAGACTGTGGTCTGGAACTCCTCCAGACTGTCAGCTCTTCCCCCAGGATCTGCTGGAACAATCCAATAGAAGGCCATTGACCTCTAAAAGGAGAGCAATTTCCAAAATGATAAGGCAAGGTAGATTTTCTTTGAGGGATTAAGCAACTGCCATTGACAACAGTGCCATTGTATGATTTGCATTTGGGCTAATGCTTATAATTTTAGCAAGTGTTTCACCAGTGCTACATAATTAGAAAAATTAAATGATCTGCCACTTTGAATACATAATTCTGTAAAGAAACTGGAGACCACTACAGATATTCTGGAACTTCTAAGAGTGGAGTCAAAGGGCAGAAAGCAGGGAAAGAAAGCAGGGAAAGAGAAGGAAGTTATAATTGCACCCCAGAAAAAAGAGTTTGGTAGAGGTCCACAAACCCTTAGCTTCAATTCTGAAATCAAAAAACTCTGTACAACAGAGCTTTTTTTTTTTTTTTTTTTTAATTTGGTGCCAACACTTATTTGGCAGAAAAACCTGACCTGAACTGACATGAACTTAGTCTTTATCTCTTTTAGTATGAATATTCAGACATTTTTTTTCCTGTAGAAATGTTAATGGCTTAATTATGGGATGTTTTCCCAGACATTACTGGGAGTGTTATGTAATAAACAGTACATACTCTATGTTACTTTTCTAAAATCTGAAAATAATTTAAATTCTAAAACACAGACTGTGGACCTAGAATAATGATAGCTAACATTTATGGAGCATTTGCCATCTGCATGAAGCTGTGCTAATCTCTTTTCATATCATTTAATCTTCATGACACCAAGAGGCACGTATTAATATCATCTCCATTTTAAAGTTTGGAACTGATTCTCACAGAAGTTAAATAACTTGTCCAGAGTCACACAACTTTTGGCCAAGCCAGGGTTTGGACCCAGGTCAGTCTGACTCTAGAACCTACATGCTGAACTCTTGCTCTCTACTACCTGGGAGAGATGAGCAGTTGTTAAGAACAGTGTGGGCAATATGTGGCTTTATATGGAGGTAGAATAGGCTACCACCTATTCTACCTCATTTGAGGGTCAACCTCCTATCCCCAAATATGTCTCCTCCCCATCCCTACTTCTCTGAGATGCTACTAATATGGCTTTATTGCATGATATTTATATGGATGGCTTTTCTCACAAGGACCACCATCATCAGAAATGTGCCAGCCAACCTGTACAGGTTTCTGGCATCCACTCCAGACTTACTGAATCAGAATTGCTAGAGATTGGGACCAAGTGGATTTTTATACACATTAAAGTTTGAGGAAACAAAAATGAATGCCCTGAGAAAGACCAATCATTAACACTCAATAATTAATTAATATATTAGCTATCAGTTGGCACCTAGCTGGGTTGACAGGAATAAACTCATGGATGGGCACCTGTAAAGTGAAAGATGTCTGAAAGGTAAATAGTAGACTAGATGGGTGAGGTATGGAAAGGAAGAATGAAAGGAGGTATGACAGTATCTTTCTACTCTGGCGTTATGCACTGAGGGTAGAGCCTCACCACTGGCATTGTTCAGCTGCAATGGAACAATCTTGGAAGCAAATCTCTCATTTTTTGTTGCTACTCAGAGCGCCTATCTATTGTCTCATTGATACAGCAGCCCTTTGAGGTAGACCAGATAGTCATCCTCATTAGATAAAAAGAAATTGAGAAGCAAATGAGTTCTTCAAATCATCCAACTGATAGTGTTTGGGCAAGTTTCTGGCCCCCCATCTTACACTATTTCATTCTTCCAATAATTTCTTCCATAGGTTTTGAGAGGAGGTGTCATCAAATAAAACCTAAGGAATCAAATCTTGCTTTCAGTGATACATATTTTTTTTTTGCCCACTGATGGCTGATTTAAATACATTTAAATACTACACAAGGAAAGGACAGTGAGAGGAATTACATAGCAGAATAGTTCAACCAACATACAGTATATTTGGGGTTTGTTTTAAACTTTTACTGGTTGCTATATTCTTGTTATCAATGCAGGGAAGACTGCTGAACATTTTGATCTTTATAATTTAAGAATATTCTGTTCTTCTTTGCTAGGTTCTCAATCTCACCTCTTCATCTTGCCTGTCATGTCTTAATCATGTCCATGGCAACTAAATGTGACCTCAGACACAGACTAGAAAGCCAGAAAAAATGGATTAACTACCACCACAGCAATCGGATCCTCACAGCACTGCAGGCTATGATTGGAGCACTGAGGGTCAAGTCCAACCAGTGAGTATTCCAATTCTGGCCAAGTGCTCTCTAGAGCAGCACTTCTCAAACTTCAACGCACATTCGAATCACCTGGAGAATCTTGTTAAAATGGAACACTGATTCAGTAGGTCTGGGGTGGGACCTACTGCATTTCCAACAAACTCCCTGGTGATGCCAAAACTGCTGATTCCCTGATCGTTTGGAGTAGCAAAGGGCAAGAACCATCATTATGCCCAAGTAGTGTAAGCAAATGAGCACATTTGTAGTCCTGGAGGAAGTGCTGTTTTGGACAGCAGTTCTGATGAACAGGCCAGCTCTGATATTAACTAGTTGTATGACCTTGGGCAAACGTTTTTACTTCTCTAGGTCTCTGTTTTCTCATCTGTGAAATTACAAATTTGGCCTGGATGATTCCTACGATCACTTTGGATTGCAAAATTCTTTGATTCTCTGATAAAGAAAGATACTTTAGAATCAAAGGCTTAGTCTGAGGGCAAATTGCCTCCATATTACCAAGAAGGGGAGTGGGGAGAGAAATCTACTGTAACTTTTGTATTTATCTTCTTAATTCCAAATCTTCTATGTGTCCTAAGGTAATTTATTTCTTCTGAATGTGCAGAATATTGGCATTCTCCATGAAGAAGAGGCAACACTGAGTAGTGGACAACAGTTTTTGGCATTTCTCAGCTCTCAACATACCCTTGTGACTTCTTCATAGTTAACAGATTTGGCTACTTGCTCATGACACCGTCTGTCTGATCACAGAGCAAAACCACTGTCTGCTCATTGGTATCCAATATTGGTACTCAATTCTGCTTAGTCTCACTTGATTCCAGAAGATACAGTAGAGAATTACACAGAATCACCACCTACCAGAGTGCTCTGTTGAAGCAATATGAGAACTTTGTTCTTGAGTTACAGCAGTCATTTGGTGAGCCCACAAGACAGGAAATGAACCCCTTGGTGAATGCTAAGGTTGACAAAAGGGACGACTTCTCTCAGCAGGATGCCACTACTTTCCAGCTCCTTGCTCAAAATCTGAGATATAATGAAAGCAATCAGAGTGATCACTTCCAAGAGGAACTAGCTGACTCCATTCAGGCTGAAGTAAGTGGCACAGATCTGATGGACAATCTCCCAGACCTTATCACTCAGTGTATTCAGTTGGATAAGCAACGTAGTGACAGGCCAGAGCTCCTGCAGCCAGAGGCCCAGATCCCAGTGTTGGCTTCCCTGATCCATCACCAAGCCCTCTCCAACCCGACAGGTCCACCACCCAAGGAAGACCCTATACAGCTTCGAGGAAGCCAGCTGCCTCTCACTCCAGCCAAACGAGCCCGACAGCAAGAAACTCAGTCATGCCTCTACTGCAGCCAGGCTGGTCACTTCACAAGAGATTGCCTTGCCAAACGTTCTCGAGCCCCAGCAAGGATAAATAACCCAGCTCACCAGTAAGAGGAGCCCAGGCAGGTCACATTGTAAACTTATACCCCTCTCACCTCCAGCCTCATTGATTTATATCCTGCATTAACATTTAAAATACAGTTGGGGAACTGGGATACCACTTTACAGTCATGAACTCCTAGACTTCTGAGAATTTAAACAACCAGATCTTGTTCATTTGGTGACCCATCACCAAACTTGATAAAGCAATGATGAAAACAATTCCCAGGCACTTTCTACAGTTGGGACTAATTTCCCAAGTGTACTGAAAGCCTGCAGGAAAAACTCTGCCCAGTCTGACCCAATGGAAACCACCCTGGCAATACATCGGGAACTCCATCCCCACCAATAGGTGATAGATACCTGGGTTGAGTTTGTTGGCCCAAGGCCTTCACCCTTACTCTCATTGGTCTGTATCCTAGTCCCCTGTTGGTTTAGGACTCTTGGCTGAAGTCCCAGTTGCATTTTCATATCCTACCAACATTTTCCTACTAGAGGCTGAATCCTGCTCCACCTATTGACTAGAGTCCAGCTTAACACAAACCAACCTTCATGGAAACACAGCTATGCCACCTTTTCATACAGCTATATATTTTGCTACTATTTAAAGACTGCTGCTTGCTCAAAAGTAATCTCTTGGCTATTGACAAACTAGATGGTATGGCCCTTTGAGCAGTCTGCTTGGAACTTTGGGTCCACTTCTTTGAGAGTTAGCCCTTCAGGCAGGTATATGTTTTTAGCCAAGCCCTAGCTTACTCCCCTTTTCTCCAACAACCTACTTCAGGTTCCAGCATGCCTTATGGCCAAGTCAAAATGCTCTAGGATAATGACCTCTAACAAGTATTTAGTGAGAGTTGGGGAATGTGTCCCATCATAATTACTGTGTCTGAAGCATGTCCCTGCTGCCTTAGACAGGGAACCTGGCTAACTAAATCTCCACTGAAGACTGAGGACCAGGCCCTTCAGTAGTTTCTGACTCTAGAGGCCTCAGTGTGGTCACCATCTAGGATCACTGCTCATTGATGCTAAGCTCTACCCTTATGGACCACCTCTGGGGACCTTCATCTAGTTGAGGATCTTGAAGAGCAATTAATGGCAGACAATTTTCTGAACCATCTCACATTTCAAATCCTGGGGCATATACATCAACACATCTGTACATAAAACTCACAAAATGGGGGTATGATTGCTTGTGTTGTACTTTTGGCATACATTAACTCTGTGAATGGATTCCTAATGCTTCTGAGCAAAAGTAGTGCTATGCTGAAAAGGTAAAAATCCCTAAAATGTTAAGGATATGCAGTGATAATTGGTGTTTTCTGGTAATTACCTGCTCTTTGTTACCTGCTTCTTAGGGCTGATGTATGTCCCCATAATGGATTTCCTGAAGTAAAATCAGTAATTCCATATTTCCTAGCAGCCATCAAGGCCTCTCAGAACACGAAGCACCACTGTAGTTTGGCCTGGAGAATTATGCTTTGACAATACCTAAACTCAGCTAGGACCTTATTATTCTTATCCTATAGCACTAACAAACAGATCTTTTCACCCATCAGTGCCTCACTAACCACTGTGCTAATTCTTATTTGTATTCGCGAGGAGTCTCCTTTATTAACAGCTTGCTATACATCCACCTTACTCCATATGTTCTGACAACTAGGAGACCTGAATGCACATATTTCAATTGTGGTAAGAAACTCCCACTAGTGTACTGGGATTGTATGAGATCCTCTAACGGATCTCTATTTGAACTTTAAGTGACTCTGGTATTACCTGCAGGTATCCTGATCTAGTACCACCAATTCTATAATAAAGGACTAACCCAATGGCCTCCAGTCACTTTCCTTACCAACACCAATATCGTCCTGGAATGTTGACAGGAGCATTCAGTTGGCTTAATCACCAATCTTTCTTTATCTTAGGGCCACAATTTATCATTGTGTACTCCTTATGCATATGAACTTTTTACATATAAAGATATGTCACTTTATTTTCTGCAGAGGACTTTCCCTCTGCAGCAACATTACCTTCTTCCCCAAGAAATCTTCAGATTCCATAGCCTCTCAGAACAGATAATTAATCCTGGGCTATGAAGTTCAGTTCACCTCCTACTTCTAGAAGCTCCTTGTTGAGAAATTCCAAATCAAGGACCTCTTGTGCTCTATGTGATACAATCCAACAGCCAGGCTGACCATATGAATAGGATGCTGGGATAATGCTTTACTGCCTACTAGCTAGCAAGCATTTTGTTTACCACTTTAAAATATTGTTATAGTGATACCATCCACTTCAATTGGAATGAATTAATTACTTAGCATAAAGAGAGTTACATGGATGAGTCCTCAGAACTTATACCTAAGTGAATTTCTCTGAAAGTGAAACTAATTAAAATCTACAGAGAACAAATGAGATGTACCCTACTCAAAGATGTAGTCTGCAGTTGCAAAGCCTTGGGGAACCCCCAGGTACAACCAAGGTTGTAGTTTTAGGGAGGCAGATCTGCTACATGATTGATGCCACCAAGCAAGAGGGAATTTAATCATTTTACAAGTCTGAAGAACGAATTTTTAAAAAAGAATGATTTGCATGGAATCTAGAAAAGGGGGCAATTAAAGAGCCGTAAGGCATCAGTAATCTCTCTAGAGTCAGAGAGGGGATTTTGATCAGCAGACCCCGCCAGGGTCCACCTACAATGGGGTAGAGGCACCAGGCCATCCCAATTTGTGTTATTAGCCATTAAGATTGTCACCTAACTCCCCTTGCTCTGACTCCATGCTCTAAGAAATAACCTGATTTTAATTACTCTCCCATATAAACTTTGTTATGGGAAGAAAATTTGCTAACCAGCTGACATGAAGTGTTCTAGCCTACTTGTCAGTTAATTCTCATTATAAGTGAATAAATTTGTGTTTGGCTTATACATCAATTTTGTGGTTTTAATAGCATCCGTTCTCCAGACCCTAATCACCTCTGAGCACACTGGAAACAAAATAAGATTCTCACCATGCAAAGTCAGCATCACAGTGTGAACCATAGTGAATCCGCTGAAGACTGTCCTCCCTGGGAGCCTTGCCTCAACAGTCAGTCAGTATCCCTCTTTATCTCTCTCATTTGTCTGCAGCTATAATAACATTCCTAAATACCTATGGTTTGCACTTCCTATGTTTACTTCTACTCACACCCAGCACCATGGTACCTGGCATAAGTAATTGCTTCTTACAGTACCACATATTTCAGTCTAACCATCAGAATATACTGCCGTGGATGAAGACATAACACAGGACTGTAGACATGAGCCCCTGACAAGCACCTTTAGAGAGAGAAGAGTGTATGATTGACCTAATTCTCACTACCTCCATTCTGTCCAGATGGCAGCACATGGGACCCATGTGACTCTCATTATTCAATCAGACCCATAGAGCCTTCACTTCTATCCATGATGGTTAAAACAAATATCACCTTTTCTTTGGACTCTGGAAGATCTTCTCCACCCAGCACCATCTTGCCTATGATAATAGTCATCTCTGAAACAAAACAGAAAATTTAAGATATACCAGCCTCTGGGCAAAATGTAAAACCTCATGCCCTTGGGAGAGCTCTGGAAGCTTGTGTTACATCTATAAAGGCTTTTATTGATACACTGGTGGCCATGCTTTATTGCCTCCCTATGAAGCTTCAGGTCTCACTTGGCCAGGAAAATGGAAAAACATTCAAGGGAATATAGTGTCATGAATCTTCAGTGTCACCTTCATGCAAGAGTCACTGCCCACACTTTACAAACAAAAGTCCTGGAAGTGAGTTACACCATTTAGTAGAATCAGTAGAACTATCTTGGTATTTGAACCACACTTTCCAGTCATTGATTTCCACTATAACTTTGAGCATTCATGCACTAAATTATTGGTATTACTTCCTGGTATTGGCTTTGATTCTGCAGTCTATTTGAACCTGCTTCCTGCTTATTGACTTCTAGTGCATACCTTACATGGCACTGGTACTCTTATCCATCCAGCTCAGTGATAAGCCAATTGTGACTGTATTCCACCCACTCCATTTACTTTTACATGGAGAACCCTGTAGAATTTCAGTTTTCCCTATGCATAGAAGACTCATCCCTTTGGACATAAAATCTGGCTTTGTGTGCGTCTAGAGAAAGGGAACTAATAGTTGGTTTATGCCAGGCACTGTGCTCAGTGCTTTGGTTTTTTTAAACATCTTTATTGGAGTATAATTGCTTTACATTGTTGTATTAGTCGCTGCTGTATAACAAAGTGAATCAGCTATATGTATACATATAGCCCCATATCCCCTCCCTCTTGCATCTCCCTCCACCCACCCTATCCCACCTCTCTAGGTGGTCACAAAGCACCAAGCTGGTCTCCCTCTGCTATGCAGCTGCTTCCCACTAGCTACCTGTTTTACATTTGCCACTCTCTCACTTTGTCTCAGCTTACCCTTCCCCCTCCCCATGTCCTCAAGTCCATTCTCTACATCTGCGTCTTTATTCCTGTCCTGCCACTAGGTTCTTCAGAACCATTTTTTTATTTTGATTCCGTATATATGTGTTAGCATATGGTATTTGTTTATTCTCTTTCTGACTTACTTCACTCTGTATGACAGACTCCAGGTCCATCCACCTTACTACAAATAACTCAATTTTGTTTCATTTTATGGCTGAGTAATATTCCATTGTATATCTGTGCCACATCTTCTTTATCCATTCATCTATCAATGGACACTTAGGTTGCTTCTATGTCCTGGCTATTGTAAATAGTGCTGCAACGAACATTGTGGTACATGACTCTTTTTGAATTATGGTTTTCTCAGGGTATATATCCAGTAGTGGGATTGCTGGGTTATATATGCTTTGTTAATGATACTCATTTAATTTCACACTACTAAAATATATTGATAGAATATCCATTTCTGACATTTAATGCTTACCACGCCTTTATGGGACAGGTGTTATGAATTCAATTTAAAGAGGATGAAATGAAAGTTCAGAGCAGTTAACTTCTCTGCCCTAAATTCACACACTAAGTAAATGGCAGGGCTAGGGTTTGAAACCAGTATCTTGCTAATGCCAGAGCTGATCTCTGATAGAAGAGGAAAACACTCTAAGTCACACCCCTCCTGACCAGCCTAACTGGACCCTATTACACCTCCCAAGACCACTCAGTAGAGAAAGGCCACTCTAGTAACTGGTATTCACATAGCCACTGGTTAAAATACATGTTCTGGACAACAGTCTATAAAAGAAGCACATAGCAAATCAGTGCCTTCTAGGACTTTGAGATTTCATTTGTGCTTCTAATAGTTGTAGAAAATTCCTTGACAAAACTAAACATGTACTGCGTCTGCTTTATCTGACTGGGTAGGCTCTTGCTTGTTGAGTCAGGATTCTAACAAAAGTTTCTGGCTATCACAAAGCCCTCATATTTCTGTAGCTCTTCATTCAAAGCTATTGGGTCTTTTTGAATAATAGCTCAATGATGTTTATAGTGTTTTCACAATGCCAAGAGACAACAGGGACTTCGAAGGCTCCTGATGGTTGTTACTTGCCACTGTCATAGGAATATCAAGATTAAAACAAGAATTTGATTTAGTTTGACAACAGTTAGTTGGTCATTTAAATTTGATATCTGCCACCACTGTATCAACCTCAGGGAATTTCCAGTTCAACAATCTGTCTCTAAGGAGCATTTGTAGGAAGATAGCCATGTTCTTTTTTACATTAACCATAAGGTTAGCAACAACTATCAAACATCATGTTCCCTTAGTTACCCATGATGAGTCTACCATGCATGTATCCTTTATTAAATATATTTTCAGTCTGTAATGCTTCACGGGGGCAATGGATACCATTGGCTTACTATCTGCCATTTACATCAGACTTCCCCTTACTTGCATTAGCTTCATCTATGTATAATTTAAAGACATTCCCCTCCGCATTCAATTGTTCCAGGATATGAAAGAGTCTGTCTTGATGCTGATCACTTCACACATGATTTTAGAGGCTTCAAATAATAATAGTCACTGAGTGCTTACTGCGTGCCGAGCACAACGCTCTCCCATTCATGGGCATAATCCTCACAGTAACACTATTAGTATTTGCATTTTACAGGTGAAAACAAGTAAACTCATAAGGTTTAAGTAATTTATGTAAGGACTCAACCACTATCCTACCTGTCCTTCCCAGATTGATGTCCCAGACTGAAAAGTCTTAATCTTTTATGTGGGCCCTCACACATATAGGCCAGTAATCTCTTCAGCACACCCTTTCCAAATCTTCTCCATCCCTACTCTGTCTTTAGCGAAAATAATTATTCCAAACTTACCTAGAATTCCAGGTGTGGACACAAAATAAATTTGAACAAGATAATGCTTTCTCTTTTGTTACTAAAGCTTTTAAAAATAATATCCAGTAATTTTTTGGCCTTTCTGGGTTTCATCAGCATCTTGAGGAAAGAGTCATTGTAGACCTTTCCCTGAAGCCTACTATTCTCTTTCCTGAGATGTAATTGATGACACAAATTCCACTACCCTAAAAATGTATTTGGAATGTTTTAATAAATAGATATCCTTAACACTGAAGCTCATCTTTCTTCCGTTTCATAAGTTTTTCTTATACTTTTTCCCCATTAGCTTTAATAATAATAATAATAGCTACCATGTACTGACCACTTACTACATGCCAGGCATTGTGCTTTATGTGTATTTTCTTTTAATTCTTAAAACAACACTCTTAGACATCTGTTATTATTATCCCTATTAGGCAGGTGAGGAAATTGAGGCTTAGAGTAGTGAAGGAAATTATGCATAGAGCTAGTAAGTAAACAGCAAGACTCAAATCTAGATACTTATAACAGCAAGAGTCCATACTCCTACATAGTACATTACTATCCATCTACAACCAGATTCAACAAACTACCACCTGTGGGCCAAATCCAACCTACTGCCTGTTTATAAAAATAAACTTTTATTGGAACTCAGTCATACCCATTCATTTACATGTTTTTGGGTGCTTCAATGCTAAGACATGCATGGGCTACAAAGCCAAAAACATTAACTATCTGTTCCTTTACAGAAAAAGTTTCCTGACCCTGGATCTAAAACATATTAAAGTATTAAATCAGACCAGCCCATGGACATCTCATTGTTTATATTTCTCCTTTCAAATGGCCCATTTATCCCTATTTTTTGTTTCTTGCCTCTAAATTAGTCTCATCCATATGATGAAACAATGGGATTTTTGTAGAGGCTTGAATAGGATGTTTTGGTAGTCCATATAAATTTCACTGGTGGTTCTTTATTGAATGCATGCTTTCTGCATCAAACAACCCTAATAGATTGTCCAGGTGTGGTTGTAGGGGACATTTGCTGTTTGCCTCCCCAGTAAGCATTATACTTTTTTTTTTTTTTTTTTTTTTGCGGTACCCGGGCCTCTCACTGTTGTGGCCTCTCACTGTTGTGTCCTCTCCCGTTGCGGAGCACAGGCTCCCGACGCCCAGTCTCAGCGGCCATGGCTCACGGGCCCAGCCGCTCCGTGGCATGTGGGATCTTCCCGGACTGGGGCACGAACCCGTATCCCCTGCATCGGCAGGCAGATTCTCAACCACTGCGCCACCAGGGAAGCCCAAGCATTATACTTTTGGCAGTGGTCCCTAATTTTCATATAGAGATCCAACTTCTTTCCCACTTTGGTCTACCTTCCTGAGTGACATTCAACCTCCAAGCATGAGACCTAGGTCTAAAGCAGTGATCCCACGGCATTTACCTGGCCACTGTGACTGTTCCAGGTGTGGGCTTGCATCCTAAACTTATCTAATAAGAGTGAATTTTATGGCCTTTCTTGGAAATGTTAAAAAAGTACTGTCATTTTTTTTCCCCCACTGAAATAAGATGATTGCTGACAGCCCTTTTGACAAAGATAGGAGAGCCAATTTAAGAGTGGAGACTTCCTGGGGAAATAGAATTTAGGGATAGAGAGGAAGAAACCAAGTCCTGATGATATATATATATATATATATATATATATATATATATATATATATATATATATATATATATATTTTTTTTTTTTTTTTTTG